>NW_027108914.1:1406321-1462262 GCF_000696795.3 Halyomorpha halys | reverse complement strand
TTACTCTTACAATTAAAAAAAAACGAAAAGAAATGTATCTGTATCTTTATTGGTTGAAAGGGTGTAGTTTTGATGTATAAATAAACTAAATTGATGTGAATAAAATAAATATATATTATATTTAAATATCAGAATTTATTAAAATATATTTTATTTACTTACTCTAAAAATTTAACAAATATCAAACTAATACTTGAGAATTACAAATGAAAGAGACAACTCAGCTAAAATATCTGGTTACTGGAGTAGTACTAAAGCTTAGTTATCGACAGTTGGCTAGCGCTGATTGGTCGATATAAATAATCAGTTATCTTTCCCTCCCCTAGAGAAACTTCCGTATCTTCCAATAAGGGACGGGATCAATCCAGGAGTCAATTTAGCAACCCTTCGGGAGGGAGCGCTGCCAGCAGCGTTTGGGGGTGATTTTGATCGCGAGGGATTAGCAGCCTTCCTGGGGTGAACTGCAGGAAAAGTTAATTGCGATTGTGCGTAGGAGGATCTTGATATATGGCCTAAGTCTGTGTATCCTTTTGCAGTCCCTAAAAGGTCAAAAATATGTAGATAACTGCAATAAGATTTTAGTATTAAATATTTTGGTGACAACACTATATGTCTATGATTCTATGCATCTTGATTTTTATCAATTGATCATCATAACTTATATAAAAGTAATTTAAAAAAGGTCGTTTCATATAAGATGCGATTTCTCGCTAGTAATATTGAGCCATCATCTCTGACCTCTGAGATGAAGAAAATTCACGGGTTCTGGCTGCCTGAGGGTTCTTTACCAGACCTATAATTAGCTGACTTTCACCTTAGGCTTCACAAAAAAAAAAATAAAAAAAGGAGAGAAAATTATGTTTCGTTCAGCTAAATGTGTTCTCCGGCAAACTTCGTATAATTAATAGCTCTATGTATTTCCATTAGGGAGGCTTCTAAAAATTTTAATTATAATTGAGTTAATATCTGCTTGAAGTTGAGTACGAACGAAGGCAAAATGATGTATCTAGTTTTATCATTTTTTTAATTGTAACATTATAACCGTCTCGTTGATCTCACTAGATTTTTTAAAATAAAGTTTTGCATAAAATATTTTTACCTGAGAACAAAGATGCAACGTATGTGGGATTTAATAAGCCTTTTATTATCATAATAGGTTTCACCGAACGTCGGTAAAAACCATCAAACTGACAAACGCATTTGGATTTTTCAATTCCATATCATGTGATTGCCAAATTGTTAGTTAACTATTTTGACTCATGTTAGTGTCCTAATCTGTAAATAAAAACTGAAAGAAATGATTTGACAATTTTAGAACATCTTTAAATAACGACTCCTACTTCGTGTAATTTGTAATGAGAAATTATTTATTTAATCGTGTAAAATTAAATGTTTTTATAGTCAAATATATATAGTAATACTTTTCGTTTAAAATCTCTAAATAATAGTTATCTAAGTATAGTTGCTATATAATGAATATATATGAATAATTTCATACTATATTTAAAGACAAAAATAAAATTAAGCTATAACAAAATAGATTAAAATTAACGCAAAGGATAAAATAATGTATACTCAATTTTCTTTTTTCCTTTTGGAATATATTATTTTCTTTCATATTTTTTGTTAAGGCGTTTCAATAGAATTCTTCAGAAATAATGATTTGAAGTTAATGTGTGGATAAAATATTAGCGAAAAGAGAATAAACTTCCAGTGGAAAAATGCCAAAATAGTGACAATGAAAAAAAGTTGAGACTCCCGGAGGTCGTAGAGTTTCTCTGTCACGACATTTCTAATGTCGTATTAAAAATTAGTGAAATTGAAATAAATAAAGAAAAATTGAAGAACGTTTCTGTAGGATATTTATTATATTTTAAGAAATTTACAATTTAATGCAAAAAAAAAAATATTTCTGTTCCAAAACTGATATTAGTTCATGGCGTATTATTTTCATAAGCTCATTAATTAATGTAAAATTATACTGACCTCTTCTTTCAAAGAATTTTTTACAAGCCTTGAATCTGAATTCAGAGATAGCCTTGAGTTCACTTAGTCCCATTAAGTGGTTGCAGTCGGAAAATAATTACTGATGAGCATTCCTCAATTTTTTCGTTCAATTACGTTCATCCTACAACAGTACCAAATATTACAGTAAACTTGGGTAAATTTAAAAAATATAACGAGGATTATAAATATATATGTATAATATTTATTATATAAACATTTGAAATATGCTTTTAACAGCATGAAAACATCAAATTCAACCTGTAATTAAAACATAATTTTACACACAAGTTGGTGCGATAAATTTATTTAAATAAATTAGACAGTTTTTTTATTTAAAAAATGTTATGTAATAATGTATATTATTCTTACTATGAACTTCATTTTACAAAGTACGCCACCTCTTAATTGTTTTAATTGTAAACATTTTATTAGTCAACCTAAAATCTCTAGTACAGGCTTAAAAAAGTATAAATATTTACATTAATTTAATAAATAATAAAAAAACACTTTTTTTATACCCCATTATCAACTAATCAATGAAATGATTTTATTATTAGTGACTTATATGAGTATAACTTGTAAAGTTGACTACTAACTGTTGTTTCTTTTGAACAATTATCCATAGGCATCACTTCAAAGATACTACTGTCTTGACAGTTAGGTTTCCTCTTTGTCCTACCTAGAAAGGTTGCGTAACTTTCTTTTTTTACGACAATAGAGGTTGTTACCTAAATTTCTTTGTGCCCTTCGTCCTTTTGCGTGGGACCAGGTCCTTAAAGTCACTTTCTCCTATTTGTGGATCGTGCCTCTTATTTTTTTTTTCTTCCTACCTCCAGCATTGTCTCTTCTTTACTTCTTTTAAATTGAAAGAACACGTAAGTAGAAGTCAAAAGGAACAACTGCCTGGTGAAAGCGGAGATTCCGGTCGAATCCAGGTAAAAGGAGTTCGTAATCGAAATACTACAACAGTTGTAGAAAATATTCTTTCCTTAATATGTAAATTTTTTTACAGGCATCTTTTTAAAATTAGCAAGATATAAATAATTGAATATCTGTGAAATTGATGAAATATTGTTATCGGTAGTATTTTTCTGTAAATTACAAAATGAAAATGTTAAAAAATTCCTTAAACATTTCCATCCAATTTCTGTTCGCTGAAAGATAACATGTTCAAGGTTATTTTTTGTCTATAAAGTTTGAAGTAATTATTTTATTCTGTTGTTTCTTTTAATAGAAATAATACAGATAAAAAAATGTTTTAGTTACTAACAGTTATAATAAGAAACTGCCTGTTTTTTCTAGATATATCGGATTATTAATAAGTCATTTTTTAGTTCCAGATGTTTGAAAAAAAAAATTACATATACAAATCAGTTCAGTTTCTTCCTTATACATATTTTTATACTAATAGTTTAATATCATACTATATATTTATTCTTGTATATTTGTATTACTTAGGACTTAGTTTAAATCCGTTAAAAATTTTTATTACTTAGGATTTAGTTAAAATCCGTTTAAAAAAATTATATTTATGATCTTTCACTGATATGTGTGAAAGAACCGATGTCAATTGTTTAGTAAAAGCTTGTTTAATAATTAAATTAAAGAATTTATAATTTAATTGTAATTAATAATTTTAATAAATTATTTTTAAATTCAAAGGATTTGAATCTTATTTCCTTTTGACTTAAATTGAATTTTAAAGCCAAGAATCATTGATTTTTTATTTTTTTAAATCAACTGTAAGTTCATTCACAACATAATTTTATGTGTTCCAATTGATAAGTTATCAAATTAAATTATTGAATTATACAATACAGTTATGAATTTCAATAATTTTTTTCTTAATTATCACTAACAATACAACTGAGAACCGATAAAAATAAATGAATTTTTTTTAACTTTTAGAAATGTAGATAGCCGAGTTCGGGTGAATTGTTTGTTATTGGTTTGTATGAATATGTTTAATTTATTATTCTTGTAGAATACAAATAGTGACTATTTATTGTACTGACTAAATCTGTTTGGGAGTGCCTTAGACAAATAAATATATAATAATTATAAATACTACTGAGAACATCAGAAGGAGACAGAAACAATTTGGTACTACTTCTGTAATATCTCTTAATATGATATTGCTAGGATTTTTTTTTTTTTTTTGATTATCTATAACAGTTTGTCATAAGGAAATAATTAAAGTGTACAATTAAACATTGTACATTAAAGTGCAAATACTCTCTGCACGATATAGTGGTGGGATTTGAATTTCCTTTCTCTATTTTGCTTTTTACATATTTTTAGTTTTACACAGTAGGATGTTACTTTAATTTTAAAAATACCCACACTGTAAAGAGAAAACACGGTACTAGTTGTGGGTCTATGGGATGGATAATTATACCTAACAAACCATTTATTATAATATTATAATAATTATTTTAACTAATGTATAAATAAATCTATAAACATAAATAAATAGTATCCTGGATCCAGAGGAATCGTGGAAAATAGTAGAGTTCCTCGACAACTCTCCTTGTCCAACAATAAGGAGAATATTAACAAGACCGTCGGTTTCATTAAAGCTATGAAATTATTTACTGATACATGAATCTGATTTGTACATTGTAAAATATCCATAATTAATTACCAAACTTATTAGTATCGTAAATTATTATTATTGTATGTGTAGAAATTAATATCTAGTATAATAATTAACCAACAACTTTTTTCTTTAATTACAAGGACTATGATAACCATTCATAATTTTACGCCTTAGAATTCAAATAACAACATAGCTGCATTCTAAAAAACATATGTAATACAACCACATAGCTAAACATTCCTTTTGAAACTAGATTGATTAATTACCCTATCGATATATAAATCACACTGCGATATATTTACAGGTCAATTAATTTAGGAATATTATTAATTTATTCCATCATGTTGATAATCTCGCCTACTTAGATCCCTATCAAAGCAGAAGTCCGTTTATTAATACCCTAATTTATTTTCACCTCGACAATGAACCACCCCTCCCGAATTTGATTTATTCCGTCTGATACAAATCAAATTACCATCAGAGCCATGATTTATAACTTTTCGAACGGAATTAATCAAAAAATCGGATCGTTGGAGACTAATGGAAGACCACCAGGGTTGCCGGTTCGCACGAAATCATCTCGAGAGCGGCTCCGGACCACTAAATCACTAAATCAAAGGTTTGTGTGGTCGGTAATGGTTGAGCTATTGACTCGAGTCAAATCACAGGGTTGTTGGCCAACATCCACTGATCTCTCCTCCAGTGTATTTGGTAGCGGGCACACTTAGGGATTATTAGATATCGTTGATGGCGGCACGGATGCTGGAAGATTATAGTCTATGACCGGTAATATCCGAACCTATATGCTACTATACAAACATATTTACATTTGGGCCGTACGATTTCGAAACCATTTCCGACAGATTTCTGTTTTGTTGTCTGGATACGGATCTGAAATCGTAGCGATAGTAAATTATGGTCTGAAATGGCATATGCATTGCAAAACAGGGATGGAAGTTTGTGCAAGAATTATTTGATTGGCCTTGGACAAAACTCGAAAGCTCTCGTTTTTCATGAGATGTTTTAAATTTTTGAAAAAAAATTAGAACTACAATTAATTGAGTGTTGAATATAATATTTAAAATGTTTAATTTATAATTAAAATAATCATTGACATATTAAAAAAATATTGTAACAAAACCTAGTATGTTTTTTATAATTTATTTCACTAATACAAAGTTATTGTTTCAGGTAATAATCTACTTCATACATCCTTCAGTATTTGTAAGTAAATATTAATTAAATTTCATAAAATAATTTGTCCAATAGAGTTTTAGAAACATGAAACCGCTTAAGATTAGTTTTATTATGGTTTTTAAATTTTACCAATAAATAAAGCATTTATGCTTCATTTACAGGAATACCATAATATAATATTATATACTTATTTTAAATATCCCTTTATTTTTAGTTAACATTGCTCTTTCAACATTTTCCCAATCCCAACCTCAGCAATTTAATATACATGTATCATCATTTAATACTAAGTATCATTCTATTTTAAATGAAATAAAATCACAGCAAATAAAATTAATTACCTTATTTTTTAAATTTCTTTCACACGCATAAGACCTTGACGGATCACATTATTCTTGATCTTAATCGATACGAGGATATTTTGTCTTTACTACCAGGGTATATGTGTAAGAAAAAATGTAATTTTAAGAAAAAAAACAAACAGTATAATTGTATATAATAAATTCTGATTTTATATCAGTTACAATATGATAGTGTGTATTAATGGATAATGCATATTAAATTCCCGAAGATGTGTCAGTGGGCTTCGAAACGGTGAAAGCTAAATGCAATATTAAACAAAGGAAAATTTCTAAACAAATGATGATTCATAACCTAATTATTTGAAAATAGATTCTAGTTTTTCTTGAGATCAAATTTTCTGAATGTAATGTTGTAAATTTCAATAAAGACATTAATAAAAAAAAATAGATCCAATTCGGATATAATTAAATTTACGAGGAAATAACATATAATTCTTCTACTGATATTGTTTCAATATATTAGTTTGTAATTTATATATATATTTAAACCTCAAATGTAATTTATATCTATGGTATTTACTTGATGTATATATATATATGTATACAGTTGTAAATATCAATAAATAAATTATTAAAAAAAAAAAATCTATTGTTGTTTCAAATATTCTAAAAAAAATTAATAATAGTAATATTTTATTATAATTCAGTTCTAAATGCAGTTAATATTGCAGAAAGTATTAAAAATAATTTGATATAAATGCACAAAAAAATTGATTTACTGGGTTTTAATTCAAATACAGCAATATTTTTCAACCATCTAGACGTAAGTTATATCCGAAATGTTCGAATAAGTAACAGGCTTAACTAAGAAGTGGGTTGTAAAACTAAAAAACTATTAAGTCCCGTAATGAGGAGTACGAAATGAGTAAGCTGAAGCCGGGCGTTAAATATGGATGTGGCCGGAGGGGTGGTTGGGCGGCGGGAGGGGGTAACCATTGAGTTGAGCAGCCAATGGGATGGCAGCTGGCCGTTATAGACCACCTGTTCCCACGCTACAACCCCTTCATTCATGTTCTAAGCTTCCTCCCATCAAACCTTGTACATCTTAGCGATATTCGCAAGGTTCGGTACTCATAAAAAGAATATTTTTTATGTTTATAGTTAATATAACATCATTAGCCCAATAGATTGATTGTCAACCACAGTAAAAGTATATTTTAAAAAATGATGATTTTTGGCCATTATAAGTGGTTAACAATTTTTATTTATTTTTTCTGACTGGGCTGGTATGGGTATTATAAGATTTCTCTATATTTGACCGATTAATAAAGCTTATAAAAAAATCACTTTCATAAGACACCCCAAACGATTCATACTGTTGATTAATATTTTAAGTTTTTGTTTAAGTACTTAAGTAATAAAGATAAATAAAGTAAAAATTGATAAATACGAATTAAATAAAAAATAATAAGAAAAAATTTAACTAAAATATAATTCTAAAAATAAAAGTAAATCAAGTAAAAACTTGGCATTGTAGAATTAGTTATGAATCCCAGTATTTAAGAAATGTTAGACTGAAAGAATATTGAAAATGCTGTTTAACATTCGTGCAAATCAAAGAAGTGTAATTTCATTTCATAAAATTATGTGATTCACATACATTTTAATAACAATAAATGAAAATAATTTTCTATTTTCATAAATATGTTTTAAGACAGTTATACTTTTCATTGAATTTATGACTATAGATTGTTAAAAAGTTGGTATTCCAATGTTAGCCAATGGATTAGAAAAAAACAAATACAAAAATAAGTTTTTTTAGTACATTTATTATTAATAATTGGATGAGATTTAATCAACATTATTTAATCGTTTAGTCGTCGGTGGATTTTGTTTTATTCTATAAAACATCAATTCATCTGGGCCATATTATTAACCAACTGTTCATTTCTTTAAATGTGTAATAACATAATAAAATATATTAGGAATGGAATGATAATGAATAGCAATAATTCTAAATATATTGAGCAAAAGTATAAACTTCAGTACAGAACCATTTTCTTATATATTTCTAGTTCGGAAAAAGAACTATATTCTTTTGTCTGCGTAAATTTGTATTTCCATTTAGATAACATACATATTTCTGGATTAACAATTTTAACTCAATTATCAACTGTATGAAATAGAAACATTGTTCAAAAATGTGTTCCAAGTTTTTTTGGGAAACTTTTTTTTACTTAATTTAAATTCAATTATAATTATTGCCTAAGTATCTAGGTAACTGCTACTACGATACTAATTAACATCATTAGTATTATGAACAATACATAAATAAAAAATCGATAATTTTAGGCAAATTTGAATTACAGGAATAAAAAATATTCTTAATAAATTAGAAAAAATAATGAAATTTATTGAATTTAAGACCGTTAAGATCTAACTTTATTTAAATGAAAATTGAAATTTTTAGTCATTATTTTATATATCTTTCTAATAATACTCGTTTTTCTATGGAGCAATATGTACTGTTACTGGTTCTATGTTTTTTTTTTTTTGTTTTTTTTTCTACTAATTTCCTATAAAAATTTATTTAAGTTTAATAACTAAAATATATGCTCAACATTCATACGTCAAAAATTATCAGTTCCTAATCTATAAATCAAGTAGTTGTCATATAGTGAAGTAATAAAAAAAATTTAAATAATTCTATAAAATATCCAATAACGATTCTATAATTCTGATAAGTAAAATTTGTTAAATAACGGCTTTCTTTTTATTTTGTTATTTTTTTTTTTCTTATTTATAAGAACACTTCATGTAACTTGAGAACTTGGAATGAGAAAATAAAAACAGAGAGAAAAAAAAGCTGTAAGGTGAAGTAGTTATTTGAGTAGACGGGAGTATATTTTAGTGAGGTTTGAGTGATATATTAGTTGGGCGTTACGCTTTGGACCGGCTGTTGGTGATGAAGTCAGGAGCAACATCTGGCCAATGCAACGGAAACTGGCGAGATCCTGGGCTCTGGCACCTCACCCAGTCCAAGTCGCCCTTGGCAATCTCCTTCGGATACTGAGAGGTCTCCTAAAAGTAATGATAAAATGATTTTATTATAATTTATTTATACAAACGTATAATCAGAAAAAAAAGATTAAAAATCATTATTTTATTGACAGTTATAGGAGATTCAAAGCATTGAATATAAAAATAAAAAACATTAACACCAATAATTATCCATTTTATCTAAAAATTAAGTACTATTATACATAAGAATAAAAACAACATGAATATTTCCATTATTCGGTCTGTAAATATGTATAAGATAAACTGAACTGCTGAAATGGAGAAAAATATATCAATTCAAGTCATAAAATTGGTAATAATAAAAAAATGTAATTTTCATTAATTTGAGATTTAAATTCAAAAATTTAAATTTCCTGAAATAACCATAAAATAAAATCTTTAAAATTAGTGATGATACGTCTGTAGAGCTTTTTGAATTAGTATGTAACACTATATTATTATGAAAGTATCAAATTGTCTTAATTTTATCAAGTTTTAGGTTCTTTAAATAACTGTGTGAAATTAAATTTCTTAAGTTTTTTTTTCTAAAACTATCTCATTGACTAAAACATTAAAACATTATTTGTCTACAATGTACAATGTTTTTAAGTACGTTTCGGTTGATTTAATGTTGAGATAAATCTTAGTGACTTTTAAAAAATAGTTTTAAGAAATATAGATTAGCTCACATATAATATAATAGTGTAAAATTTGAAATCCATATTTTTTTTAATAAAATGATTTTCAAATAGTATTATTTAATTATTTTTAATAAAATTTTACTCATGTAATATTCAAAATGATGATGAGGTGGTGATCACTATCATTATATCAGTTGCTATTTTTTCAAGGTAATTTTGTTAAAAATTTAAAAATTCACTGAATAGGTTTAAATTTTATTATAAACGTTATTAACTTTTATAATATAAGTTAAACCTATTTGGTGAATAAACAAAAAAGTTCCTAAGAAAAAAATAAAAATCAGAATAAGATCTACTTAAAACTTCTCAGAGCACAATTATTTTGGAACTCTGATTTTAGACAATGAGTACTTCTCTATAGTGGACTGTTATAGTTTATTTTTTCTAGAAAAGAAAAATCATTACATTTCCCACCACTAAACCTAATATTAGAATAGAGAAAAATACCATTGTTTTTCGCCAGCTCATCGGTTGCCTTCACACCTTCGTGACATCACATCGACTAGATACCCTGACCCCACTGACACAAGACAATAACAAAGATACCCAGGTGTACCCTGGTAGCTAAGACGAGGTAGGGGTACCCAGCCATATTGGATCGATGGGGCCTCACTCTGCCCCGGCTATAAATCCAGCTCAAACCTAGCTCTCTCATCTCTCTCACCATCTCTCTCCATCCCTCTCACACTCTCTCTATATCTCTTTTTCACTATATATGTTAGGTTGATTAATATCAAGATCGTAATTTCTAAATGTAATCATCAACACGTTTTATTATTTCATTTGTTAATTAATTCAATAAAGGAGATGAAAAAAAAATTACTGATAATTGATACCTTTATGAGTTTGATAACTTGTGTTCTGTTTTAGTTAATTCTATAACTAATATTCTCAGTAATCACTGTAAGTGGTGATTAGTTTTAACATTCAGTATTTGTAATCATGATTTTGTAAATTTATTAAAAATAAAAAGACCCTTAACGTTGTTATTTGTTGTTATGGATTGATGTAATATAAAAAAGCAAAACATTAAATTAAATAGTAATAAAGCTAGTGAGCATTTTTTTTATATATATACCATATCACGCAACCATGTTTGTCAAGTAATTATTATGAATAATTTAATAATAGACTAACTATGGAATATAGTTTATTTTGCCTGTTAATAGATTTTTCAAAAACAAACTGATATCAAACTGATCAATGTTATATATTATTCCAAGTTCTATGATTTAATTTAATTAAAATTTAAATTTTTGTTCATTGATTAATCTTTTAATATTTCTTTTTTAGTGCGTTTATATTTTGTTTATTTTTTTTATTCTGTAAAATTTTATTTCAAACTTACTTTCACCGATTCTGTAACATTTCTTACAGTTCTGTCAGTATACCTACATATTTCAAATTTTATTTTTTATTATTATTCAGAAAATATCTTAAATTCAATTATGTAATATTCCTCTCAACGTGATTGGTTAATTTTTTTTTTTCAATCAGTCCGTTATTGTCAATTTTAGAACCAAAAATTTCTTTAAATAAATAAAAATAATAACTGTTCTATCGGTAGGTATTTCATATTGGTTCCAAACACAGACAATGATCGGTGTAAAGAAATATTATATTATAGAGTATTAAGTATTTGATAACAATCATCTCTTTTCAGAGCCTAAATATTTATATTATATATTTTATATACATTCCTATCCGTCATATGGTGTCTCGAATTTGTGCGTTGCGTCAGAGAAAAATTGCATTCAATATTACCGATTGAAAAAAAAATTGATCTATACAATCAAATTATTTAAATAAACATCATTAATATATCTAATGATTTTTATTCATATTTTTTTTTAATTACCATTTTTCAAGATACAGTTGGAAAAGATACTAAGTTGGAGCGGTTAAGTGAAAAGATTCGTGAGTGAAACCAGAGTTCAGTGGGTTAGAGATGAACTGAATTTATTGCTCGGGGCAGCCGACTCCTCTACTCATCGATCCAATATGGCGAATGCGACGATCCCCTTCAAAACAATGTTTTTTTTTCCTGTATTTCTTTATATTTATGACCACTGTATTTTTTCCTCCTTTTAAGACAACAGCTTTAATGTTGTTATACTTTCTCTTTGTTTACTGTTTTGCCAAAAGTTATTTCGCTAAGTTTGCAGGACTTGATCTTGAAAAGTTTTGTCTTGTGACTGTCTTATTATTTAGCAATTGTGCCGCATGCATTTGTTCTTAATTTTATTTATCTTATTAATTATTGCAAATTCTTTGTATCAAATTAATTTCTTTTAGATGCTGTAGGCTCAAAATTAACATTGTTTTAGTAGTAAAATTAGTTGTAGTAATATATATATAAAACTTTTTGAGATAAACTACAATTTATTACCGATTAATATAATCTACCAAAATTAAGGGAAATAATTATTAGAACTATAATTATCCTTTTTTATTATATTTATGAACTAAAGAAAAATAAACACATATATAACAATTCATAAAAATTAATTATTTGAATAATAGACACATACGAATATTATTTTAGAAAATAAAATAAAAGTCAAGACAAATTTAAAAAAACACCTTAAGTATATTCATATTTATTAAAAAATATAACAACCAGTCTAGGAAATTAGAAACGAAGTTCTTTTTCATATACGTGTAAGGCAAAGCGGTTCTCCAGAAAAGCCCATCTCAACTTTTTCCTCCGCGCCACTGGTAATAAATGCTAGCGAAAAATTAGTTTTAATAGTTAAATTAAAATAAACTTTATGCTTCAGCTTGAAAAGTTCTGCAAAAAAAATCATATATAGTTGGTGTTGATTTATGATATTCTCAAGGTCAAATAAAATAGAATAGGTGCAATGAAATCTCGAATTCTATTTAGCATAATGCAGAAAAATAAGTTTTATTCTTAACAATTCACCCAAACATCAATCATATGCATTTTAATAACAATAAAAGTGAGTATATATATATTTTATATTTCATCATTCCCACACCTATCTTGTGGGCCTTAAATGGGTGTTATAACAATCCAGAGGAAATATTAAACGACTTTGGAGTAAAAAAGAAAAAGTATTTTAAAATTTTATATTCTTTTTCTTTTAGTATATGTCCAATTATTTAATAGTTAATCCAACATAGTATCAGAAACCTGTTAGTTGACCGGTTACCTATAATCAACAATTTGAGGGACTAAGGGCTTTGTTTGAATTTTTTCAATAATAAACTCATTACATGAATTGCTTATATGTATGTTGTATTTTTATAAATATCTTAATAGAATTTTAAGGAGACAGTACTGAACTCCAGGTCATCTGCGTTTATTTAAAAGCAATCTATAGGCTAATTCGCTACAATATGTTTGCATTTTTTCTTTAAAAGTTTGTATTAAAATAAAAAAATTATCTTAAAGTCTGTATAATGAAACTTAATGTAAATGCTGTGGAATTCCATTACCATTTAAATTAAAAATACTTGCTCATATTGTAATAAAACAATAAAAGAAGACGGTGACCTAAAAATAAAATAAAAAATTGGAGAAAAAATGGATTGTAGATGATCAGATAACATAGATAACAAATTTGATTAGATTCAAGTGAAAAATTTATCTGAATATTTTATTATTATATTGTATGAATAGAATAAATTATCCTAAAATGCGTCAATAAATAATTTTTACTAATAACTGTACTCCGGATCATTATAATAAAAAAGAACTAACTTGAGAAATATTATTGGAATAAATTATTCTCAATTTATGTAGGAGTAATTAATGAAGACATTAAAAAAGTAAGGCTGTTGTGTGAAACTTTTCAAGGTTGTTCCTAATCATAATTAATTACAGTATAATTCCAATTAATGATCATTATACTTTACTTCCGCAGGTTTAATTAAGGATAAATTCTAACTTTAAAATGTATGGTAGTTTAATACTTAACGTCGTAAGCTTATTCATTTTCAGATTACATGAGTCTGAATTGATCAATTTCGACTAGTTCTATCTTATGTCAATGCAATTCTTAAAAGATTTTTAAACATTAATTTTTTATTCATGTTATTATTATTTTAATGGATTAGTTTATTCTTGGAAAAAGCGAAAATGTAAATATATTATACTTGAGCGTTGATTTTGACAACTAAATTGAAAAAAAAAATATTGCTCACTCAATTCAATTTATCGCTTTATTCTGTTGGTGAATACTATAAAATATAGAAATTAATAAAATAATAGCTAGTTAAAATTTTTATGGAAAGTCATAATAAGTAAAATATTTGATTTAGTACTAGAATTTTAACGTTTGTCATTAATAAAAAAAATCATAATTAATTCATAAAAAAAAAATAAATAAATAAAACAAAAAAAAACTTATGTTATATAATTAATTAATATATTTTATAATACTTTAGTATATAGTAAAAAGTAAATATTGTCTTAGAAATAAACTTAAATCATAAATTTACAAGAAAATATTATTTAATTTTCTGTGTATTAATTCAAAACTTTTAATGAAAAATAATTGTAAATAGTCTAAATTCTGAATTATTACGATAGTCATTGTCTTTTCTGCATCCCTCCGCTAGATAGAAGCACCATAGGTAGCGAGAGTTCCTCATCCCCCCTTTCAAACTTTTTACAATCCATTACAAACAGGGTTTTGTGGCTGAACTTATAGCACTTGGAATGTAGCAAATCGTTTATTAAACCGAATCTGTTTAATTAACAGCTCTGAAAATTAGTTCATAATTAAATAAGTTCTTGAAGTAATTATCTAGATAATTACTTTATGATCGGCTGAATAATCGGTGTTGCTTTAGATGCTAATTTTCCTTTTCTATATTTTTATTTGTCTTAATTCATTTCTTCAATCTTCTTTTTAATTTCGTATTACTCATCCATTTATAATTTTTACTAAAATATCACTTTATAAAAGTTTATTTTAGCTAATTCTCTTATTTTACGTTTTACCCCAAAAACATTTATTAACAATAATCATTATTATTATTGATTATAAGAGGGATATAACTCGTGCACCAATGATTTCTGAGTATACTGCTACTAATCGTTAATCTATTTTGAGGATTCATTCAAGACTGACAGCATAAACAACGCAATCTAATTCTACCGTGTTATTAATAGACCGCGTTTTTACTAAAAATGTACTAGTGCCAGGAAGAGAGTAGTTGCAGATGAGTTAAGTATAAAATATGGACATTGGGAATTATCAGTCAAGACTGAGCTTCCATTCAGAACTCATTAACTAAGACATCTGTACTAATGACTGACATATATACTGATGTCTCAAAACTACGCGACTCTAACTCATTTCCAATAATGAATAGTGAAATAGTTGCAAAGTGTAAGTACGAGAGTAGATGTGTAATTTTCATCAGGGAAACCAAAATAATTTTTATTTATTTTGTTATATTAGTGGTTTTAAGATAAAAAAATATATATATAGTTGTATTTCATTAAAAATAACAATTTGCCTGTCTTACAAGTTGAAATAAATTCATTTGCCCAGTTTTTGTCATTTTAATAAAATGAAAAAATATAACCTATTTACCTCTCAGCAAGGAGATTATTTTAAGCAATGATGCTGATTCTAACAAGTTTAGACTGTAAGTTAAAAATGATAGTATTCCAAAATGTGCCATGAAATAGGAAAAAAAATTGTTTTTTGTTTTATTTTTATTTTCCTAATTAGTTGTTGTAACCAGTGATTCATCTAAGCTAAGATTGCTGAACATTTCAAAAGTCCAACACCAGTTACATAGTTACAGGATCTAAGTTTCCAAAAAGGATTGGTAGCAATAGTGACGTTTCTATACAATATTGTTCAAAAATAATTAAACAACATATATACGCAAACAATAAAAGGAGATCGTGAAACAAACTTGAATAAAAAATAAAAGTATTTATTTTATAACATATTTATTTAGACTTGTGACCCTCCAAATTATCATTTTAAACTTATTTACTAAGTTTTTAAAATTAATTTTATAACATCGTATATGAATAGCAATTTTTTCTTTTGGGTGTTCAATGGCAATGACAATTTTCTTTTTTTTTCTTTCTTAAAACCATTCTATTATTGAGTGATATAGAAGTCTACTTACGTTTATCAAGATGTGTAATTTTTTATATCCATATTGACAGAGACTAGTATACTATCTCAACTTCTTTTTAAACAATCTTTTATTTCCTCTGGAACAAAATGATAAACAAAAAAATTATTATCAATTAAATATTACTTCATAAATATATTTCAATTAATCTTAAAAGATAATGATAAATTAAATAATTCTTTTAATAACATATACGCCATTTAATCATTTAACCTTCAGAACGAGACAATGATGTAACTATATCAAATAAAAGTCTCGTGATCTATATCTGTAGAATTAGATATGGCCTTTGATACGGGTTGCTACCCATAACCTGGCAAGTATTGATCGGTCTGGAATAATACCTCTCAACCGTTAATATAAATTTAGCTTTTTAAAATTCTTTTGTTTATCTTTTTATTAGAATAGGTACCTATTATTTTTTCAAACATATGGTATTCTTTACCGATAGTATTTTTTTTTTTTTTTTTTTACTGCCAGATTTAAGTATTCACCATTCCTTATAACATTTAGAAAATTAAAATTTATAACCCAAAACTTATTCACTGTGACTTATTCGAGTTGCGTTTGTTGCCCCTAGGATCCGGTAGTCAGAAAGGCTATCTAGCCCTAATGCCTTGCTACATAAGTAACACAGGTAACGGCCCAGTCTATTTTGTCCCTTAATGGCCGACTCCTGTTTTCTACAGCCCTTATCTCTGCCCTGCTTTGGGTGGTCCTCCAAATATTTTATCCAATCTGCAATTCTATTGGTCTTTAAGGTAAAAATATCTGGAGATTTTCCCTCGACTTCAGGCTCTAAAGTAAAGTAAAACTAAAGTTAGTTACAAAATATAAATTTTGGGGAAAATGGTCAATTAATGAACAGTTTTGTCTTGGAAATTAACGGCCGTACAGAGATCATTTTGGTTTATACTTCCTGTTAATTTTATGTATGGTAATAATTAAAATGCAATTCATTTTTTCAGTCGTTTAGTTTTGGAATTTAGTAAAGTTTTTCCACATTTGAAGATATTCGATTAGTCTCGGAAATGACTATATTCGATTAGTCTTGGAAATGACTGAGTGTCTTGTTGATATTGTCAATGACTTGATATGTTCTTAACTCAAGGACTATGAGTGTTCTTATAATTTTATAATTCCAATGTACCTCTTAGAAGAAAATAAACTTGAAACTTTAGATCCTAAAGAGGTTCTTATGTTCCGTCCTAAGAAACAAGTACAAACTGTTACCCAAAAGTTGAATATGTAAGTGATATTGAACTAATTTATACTTTAATCTCACTAGGGGTATTGATGATATTGTGTTAAATGTAAAATGTTTTACCATGTTAAATGTTATAAGTACAGGATTGTGAGTAGTCCTATTTTAAGTCATGTCAAATGTTAAATGCTTAAGAGCTCCTAGCGGAATTTCTGAAAATCTTGTTTTATAACCTTTCCTTTTAAAACTTCATGTTATTGTTTACTTCTAAGTCTTGATTAAAGTAATTTATTACAACATGCCTAAATTGAGTGAAAATTGAAAGTTTGGCTCCTGAGTATCTTGTTGATATTTTAACTTGTGAGGAAGTAAATCAGGATGAGCTAAGTGATAACTGTTATTAAATTATTATTGTCGTCATCCATTGCTTGATTAATTGATTAATCATAAAAATAATACTAGCACAAACTACGAGCAAGTAACCTAACACGATAACAAACAAAATGGTGACGAGCTCGACTGGTCTATTGCGTGACGTCTTCTTCATTTAACATACCTAGTAACAGACACTCAATCATGTTATATACTATATCGTTTTATGGTAAGAAAAGGATATATTTCTCCATTTAATATGAGTTTTTCCATTTAACACTCATTAACATGTTACCTCCTACTATATCTTACATGATACCTCTGCTATATCTAAACAATGTATATATATTTTTTTAATATACTGTTACGGTATAGTATAGTAGACTACTAATTGTATAGTGATACAATTAATGCAACTGAACCCGTTGGCCCAAACAAAGGAGTACTAAATCTCGAATAAAACGTATTTCTCATACTAGAATTGTTTTCGTTGAATCCTTCATTGTAACAAAAGGAACTCGGAAGTTTTGTCCTTGAATAATAAAACCGTACGCTGACCCTCTGAGTTTAGGGAACTCGACCACTCATCCTGCACTCATGAATTTTTCACCTTAACCGCCCCTGACCTAGCGAACGCAAGGGCTCGTGTGACGGGTCAGCCACGCTCATGATGTACGAGCGTGGAAGTACACGACATGGTATTTTTTCTTCTATTGACATATAAGTTCAGTAAATACCAATGATAAAGAATATTGTATTGCGAATTTGAACAAATTTTGGTCTCTTGACGATAAAAAAAACAAATATATATATATATCACCATACAGTACTTTATCCGATCACAAACATAAAAAAAAAAAAGAAAATTTTCAGAAGCTGAAAAAACGATTTACAATCCATTTTATAGAGATGAATTATAAACAATTACTATGAATCGATAAAATACATACATTTTTATAATCTATGGATTTGCAAACATGGTGTTAAAAAAACTGATAACACAATTCGAGAAACAAAAGAAAAGAGAAAGAAGATGAATGCTCTACAGCTTCCTATACAATTATGAAAACTATTATAGCAACAGGTGGGTAATTTCAAGTCGATAGAGGATGGCAATTACTTGGATAAAACAGTTTCTTTGTTTCACTTTTTTTTTTTGTATTGTTTAGTATTCTCTGAAAGAATAATATATATATTTTTAACTAGTAATAGTTTGGAATTGTAACAAGCTCAGAATTAAATCATTCTATTTAAAAGTTTTAAAAATAGGAATTTATTCCTAGATAAAATATACTTTTAACCATTTTCAAAGATAACTGTATTTTCAAGAATTTTAATTGATTATTTATTTAAATAACTTTTAGTTCAAGGCAGTATAAATAAAAAAGTAAAAGATTAATCTTGGTTATTTTGATTCTCTGAAATTCGAATATTAATTTTTGTTTGTAAAAAAATACATTTTGTTAGACATTGACTAAGTATCAGTGGTCCACTAATGAAATTTATTTACTAAGCAAGAATGTTTTTCTTACATTGACATTTCAGGATGGGTTTGCGAACCATGAATTATTTTCTGTATAATAATTAATAAATAAAATTATTTAATGTATAACAAATAAATAAAGATAATAACTATTGAGTCACTTATGAAAACTATTGAAAAATTGTATGAAATATTCATATAAAATATTTAATAATAATTTTAAAATAAAATCTTCCTTCATAAGATGTTTGCATTTTTTGTAAAATTATTTCTTGTGAGATAATGCCTCTTCCATGTAAGCGCATTGATTAAAAAAAGCTTGAATAAATTTATTTATTTACATAATTGTTTTAAAATTATCTTTTAAACAAAAGAAAATTATAGTAGCGTGTCATTTATCCTTTTTTTTGCCTTAAATCAAATGGTTTGTAAATATACTAATAATAATAGATATATTATGTATTTATTTTTATTAGTATAGGTATTTTTCTTATAGTTTTTAAGTTCATATTTAAGTAAGACATGTATAATATACTTATTTTCGGAGATTTCACCTCCCCTGATAAGTTGCTGCACCAACGCCTCTAATCATTTCTGATTCAAATTAATAATACATAATAGTTTATTTATTTTTCACAGTATCTTATCCATTGAACCCTGCCCCTTTAGATGAAATATTACCAACTCTGTACTGCGTTATTTATTATGGTTGATTCCCCGTCGATCAATATTCCAGCCATGCATGATGGATTAGATACTGTTTTTCTATCTCTTAACATAATGAGCCATATGCGGTGCGCCTCCATACCCTTTACCAGGTGACTGCCGGGTGTCTCCGACAATGGACGTCCAAAGAGGGTCGAGAACAGAAGGGTAAGCTCCACCCCTTGCCAGATATTTGCATGCGCCCCCTCCACTCAGGGCGAGGACCGATTTCACGGTAGCCACTTCACGTATACCGTTTGCGACTTCATCAGTGCGTGAGTTTTACCGTGCGTGCATGTTCGTCAGGAATGTATGTAAGTTGGTCTTAGTTTCAATAAATTAGGTAAGAACTTAAAAATAATTATATTTTAAGCATACCAAAAATAAACTACATAGTCACAATGAATGACATAGGCGAAGTATGAACTACATTGCATACATAATCCAAATATCGTTGTTTCCAAAGTGGCGTAACTCAAAATTTCTGAAAACATTGTGTTTGGGTCATGGCTGCTGGTAGCAGATAATTTCTGATTCCTATGTAAGGCGATTGATTATTTTCTACATTTAGTTATCAATATTGATTATTCCGTTAAGTTATTATGGCATTAAAATAACAGAAAAACAACTTAAGATACAACGTAATCCAAATTTGTAGATAAGCCACTTCAGCTTTGTACAGTTATATTCTTATATAATAAGTACTATTATGATAAAAATAATTTAAGTGTTAAAATTACTATCACTAGCTTACCCTAACGAGAACTCTAGTATTAGATCTGTTTTTTATTTTCTTCTCATTAATTCATTCGAACTATAAATGAGCTCATTCGTCTGAATAATATATTATCATAAAATTCTATTCAAAACATTCAATCGGTTAAGCTGCATTTACTTTACAATGATTATCTTTAAGTAATAGTTTGCATAATAAGAAATAACATCAGTTTTACAGTCAAGAACCCACTACAGATTGTATAGAGACGGTTGTACATAATTTAATGTATTTTTTGTAATCTGTGATTATTATTGTTTGATTGATCATATTTAGAAACAATTTATGATTTAATTTTTTTTTTATCATGTTTTATTATAAATTATTTCTAACCTTTCTATACTTTAACTTCTCATTATACTTTATTAAGTTTAAAAAAGGAGTTTAGGCACTAAAAATCATATTTTGTTTTCACTATTCCATCATAATTTTATATGATTATTTTTTTTTCTTTTCGTTTATTTACATATATTTTTTTACTCATAAACTGGTTTCGGTGCGGTATAGAAATTGAAATCGTAAGTTTTCACTTTTAATAATAGATTCAACTGAGAATCGTGTAATTGCTTATCCTCAAAATAATTGAGATTATTAGATGTTTCAATGAATTTCGATTGACTAATCAGTGAATCTTTTAGAGTTCTATCTTATTTGTGAAAATAACTATGAAACTAAACGTAACAATGGAACCAATCCAGATCATAAAGCCAAATCTGGATTGGATTCTGTATGGGAGAGCGCATACCACCTTAAAGAGAAGAAAAATTTACTTTTTGGTATAATTTAATATTATATCCTGCCTATTTTTATTCTAAAGAAAACAAAATTTTTTACTTAGTGAAATATTTAGTTATTTTATATTTAGAAACACATTTCCTCTAAATGGAAACATTTAAGTATCGTTATAAATGTTGTATAATTTTTAGTAACTTTTCTTGTTGTTTATATTTAAATGGAAAACTTAGTTTGAAGTATATGATGCATTTCTTAAATTTTTTTTCTTATTTTATAATTAAAACCTAAAACGTTTTAATTAGGCTCCAAACAATTTTCTCAAATTTCTTGACAGACGTCGTTGAAGTTGGATCGGATAGTAGAATTCTTGTCTTCACTGGCTGTAAAACGGTAGAAAGTTACGTCTAATACAGAACGCATAAAGTGTCCTTAGCTCGTTAAAGACAATTTCTGGAAGAGTAGTGTACATCACCATCCTTCTAATGAGTTCAACAAATGAGCATCTTGTTCGGTCCAGTCTTGTCTATTTCAGGAATTTAATTCGTTAATTATCAAATCTATCTTAGGCTCTCATTTCGAGTGAATTATTGGATGTGGAATGGACCCTCTAGATCAGCAGCCTTTTCGTATTTTGCCAACACTGAACTACGATAAATTTTTGCTGCTCCAGAAGAGCAAGCACTTCGGCTGCAGGCTGTTCACGGACCAGCGACCGCAAATTGAAAAACCCCAACCCCAGCCTTCTTGCCCTCGATTCTTTTTCAATTAGTAATCTCTATTAGCCAACGCCCCTCGGCCCTTTTCTTTTCTTTTCTTGTTTACACATACTGCGTTGGAAACTAACTAATGGTAAATTAACTGTCAGAAAATAAGTCAGCATCAGGCACAGTATATCTTTCCTGTGGAATTGCGAAACTCAAGGATTGAAATAACTTCTTGGATTGAAACAACTTCTTGGATTGAAACAACTTCTTGGATTGAAACTTACTTGTGTTTTCTATGAAAATTTATCATTGATATAACTGTGTTACACCTCTTTTTCATTTTATCATAAATCTTTTACGTACTTAACTACAAATTAAGAGAAGTAATACATCAATTTACTTTTTGTTTAGTTTTATTATGTAGGAATTTTCCTCATTCTTGGTTTTTACCCAAAATATCACGTAGGTCACGGGTAAGGCAAGAAAAATTTTATATTTCTTATAAATTTCCTGTCTGTGCTCTCAGTCCTGAACAACATTGCTTTCTGCAATAGTATCAATGTATTGAAAGAAAGATCTAGATCCTTAATGCTGTTCAATATTAACTCCAGAGTCAATCAAGAATTATCAACATAGACTACATCATAATCAACTATTATTTATTTCTTTTTTTTATTGAGAGAGAGAGAGAGAGAGAGAGAGAGATCTAAATAGTTAACAGGTTTAAGGTTCCTCGGAATTCAAAACTTTGAAAAAAACAGGAGGGGAGAACCGTTTTGTCATCGTCTACTATATGTAAAAAAAAATCAAAAACATTTTTTGAAAAAAAAAATTTCTGAAATTTTAATATAATTATTCAAGTTTCATTTTTATCGACAATATACGCATTTCAATATATGGCATTACAATAATGTTATTGAAGATATAGAATTTAAAATGTTTAAACAATTTTAATTATTCTTAATAGAAGAATGACTTCCATTTGTTAGTTTGGGCGCCAGAATTCCTAGGATTCTCCTTGACTTTTAGGTAAGCACATTCCAATCTAATTTTCTAAATCTTGGATAGTAGAATCCTTGGAGTTCTAAAATCAATAATTATATCCTATTAGCTATAGGAAAAAACAATTTTGCGGAAATCTGCTTGATAATAATAGGATTTTAATCAATATTTTGGATTTTTGTTAATAAAAACTACATATGATCGCGTCTAGCCATAAAGAAAATTAAAACAAATATTTGAATATGATAAATTTAATCCCAAAATAATATTTTGGTTTTGAATAGTTCATGCCCCAAAACTTGAAGCCCGGACACTAAGCATTCTACTAAATAGTCGGTGATTAATTGGAAGGAATGTGGCAGCCCTTGAGAACCCCGTTGGGCTCACATTTCAGGGGCTAACTCTCATTTAAGGCAGCCTTATAAGGCGACTGGGGTATCTTTCTGGATCTCTGCCCTCAAATCGGATCCCTTTAAGCCCTTTCCTTAAGGGAACAAACCTCCCCAAGTAAAGGATCCTTTCAATTAACCACACGATTCTAATTGACCCTCTGATTTACGCACCCCCACAGTTATCTAATTCACTTGATTAGTGTTGCGAAAATTACACGGCGTTTTCGCTTGACGGAAAGGGGTCCTTGCCTAAGCTAAACTGCCTGGAAATGATTTATCAATTAATAGGGATTAATTAATTTTCTAATTCGATGCGTCATGAGGACACGAAATATATTAAATCATAAATACCTCAAATCATTTAATACTTGAAAAAAATACCCAAACTTTAATAGTCTAATAATTATAAATAAAGGAGCATTTAACTATTGATTATTTGCGATTGAATGCTGAAAACACTAGCCCCTTCTTATTGGTTCCAAATGCCTCCTTTATTCCACCCCTTACTTTTCCTATTCCAAGTCTTTGAAATTAGAAAAACCTTCCTATACCCGTGATCTCCTCACTTTATATCAATCATCCATTCATTAAACGCCAAATCCCAATCGATTGATTTGTATATGCCCTCCCATAGAACCGACTTCTTCAGCAAATCCTTCATCATACGTGCAACCTCCTTCTGGTATTCTCTTCTCATCTCCATTCACCAGTCCTCATCCATTCTTTCCTTTAAACATCAACTATTCCTTCATTTACTACATAACCAAACCCCCACATCAATGTGAACAATATATATTGTAATATTTACCCATATATTGATTACTATTATAAATTATAATTTAACATAATGTTTTAAAGTAGTTTCAACCTGTATATTGAAACTTTGTAAATGATTGCCCGGCAATTAATCTTAGTGTGTGAACCATGTATTTATTTTTTTTATCTACCCAGCATCAAATAAAGACAATTATGTCACTTTTTCGTCTCTTCAAAGTTGAGAAATTAAAAAAAAAAAAATTAAAAAGAAAATTACTTGAAAATTTCAGGAAAACATCAACGAAGGAAGTTAAGGCGTGTGGAAAATTATTTTTTCAGAGGAAAGTATCTTATAACATTTTGATATCTGAGTACAGAAATATTCCATTTGGAGAGAGTGTATGTTTGGAACCTCTAAATTTCTTATTGGACATATACCTCTCAAGTCTCCCGCTGGTATTCCGAGTTGAAGTGGCTCTATCCAACCTCCCAAAGGCAATACCTCCTTGGTGTTTTTCTATTCCAAGTTCTTAACATCAAAAACCTACCTATATCATAGATCTCCTCACTCTTCGTTCATCCATCCACTCATTAAACACCAGATCCCATCCGAATGATTTATATATGCCCTCCTATAGAACCTCCTTCTTTAGCAAATCCTTCGTCATACGTGCAACCTCCCTCTGGAATTCTCTTCCCATCTCCATTCGCCAGTCCTCATCCATTCTCTCCTTTAAACAACACCTGTTCCTTCATTTATTGAATAACCAAACCTCCACATCTTTGTAATCAAATAAATAGGCAGTTATTGATCAACATTATAAACAGTAGTAAAGCCAATATACCAATGTAATTTCATTCTACTATCTGAAAAAATCGCCAGATAAAAATCTCACTATATGAACCATGTAATTATTCTTAGGGGACATATGTCCCAGAATAAAGTTATTTTTTCATTTCATTTCATACTACTACAAAAGAAATTGTTAATGTGACAAATTTATTATTAAGAATAAAAGTAATGCTTTTAATGCTCATAATTTAAGAAACATGTGTCATGATATGTTTTTCCTCTCAATTAACATTTTTTCAAAAAGCGGAACAAAAGAAAAAAGAAATATTTTCGCACTCCCTGTGTTCGTAAACTACGTTTTCACTGGGCAGGTTCTCTATATTTTCTTCTAGCTGTCAGGGTGACATTGCAGCCTATATAGGTCCCTCATCATGGCAACGAGATGATGGCTCAATTAGAGGCTGGAGCCAAGTGGGGCGGAAGCAGTCAGTTTATGTCCTCCATGTCCAATCACACCGTCATCCGATCAATAGTACCAAGTTATACGACTTATCGTAGATTCATCGGATTTGACAATTATCAAGCAAATGGCTGAGATAAATTATCACAAAACTTTTTTTACAGTAAGTTGCCGTTGATTTGTAATAGCGATTCAATTCGCCAATAGCTATTTACAAATTAAAGACAGGTAAATTTATATAATTTATAACGAATTATATAATCATCTAATAAGTGTTTATGAAATATGATTTCTTATTGTGTTGCATTAAACCTATTCAGGATGTTGGAAGCTCAATGAAATATATGATGAAGTAATTTTCATTGAAGGATTCTCATTTTCATAAAGAATTTAATTTTAAAAATAGTTTTTAATCATCGACTGAATAAGTATTTTGAAAATCCCATTATTATGACGGGTTTCATTAAAAATTCCAGAGACAACAGCCAGGATAAAAACTGGAAGAGGTTAAAAGATCTAATTCACTACAAAAATAAATTTTAAAGGGAACACGACTCCTCAAGTTTTCGTAGCATACAACGTTATGCTTTTAGCTGAGGCTAGAGTTATGAAAATTATTCATCTTCATTTTGGAAAACAGATGGTTTTAGTAAAATTATTGTAATGAATTAGTTTTATTTGAACTATTGTGGAAAACAAATTGAATATTTATGAGGGATAATTAAAGGTAATTGACGAGTTCTACAAATTTTATTTTTACTTTACTTAACATCATATCATTTACACAACTATGGTTTTAACACCCTAAAATAAGGAAGTACCATCGTAGAATGATTCTTATAACGGTTTATTACTTTACGGTATTAATATCGTTTTATATTTTTATATATAATTTCAACTCTCATTAACATTTATTTAACTAATTATTTTCTTATTCATGTTTTCCATATACTTTTTCTAAGGTTCAGAATATTGTTAATAATTGAAAGTTGTCGACTCCAGATAGTGGAAAATAAGCATCCTCTTATGTACAATTAACCGAAAGCAGCTTGTAAAGAATTCAGACAAAGTGTGGTTACTTGAGATAAGGTTAAAATCTAGTTCTATATATTCAAAATACTACAAGAGGGAATGGTAAAATATTTATTTGGATCAAAAGAAGTTGTTTTGAAGTAAAATATTTTTTTCAAGTTTATAGGAAACGTTTCTGTAAGACCAATAAATTTATCCTGCTTATTTTGTCTCCATTCTATCAATTTTTCCTACCAAATATTAAATTTTAATGTTTATCTACATCATGTTGTATAGTCTGAATAAAAATAATTATTATTATTTCGCAGCCTTCAGAAACATTAATGATCCTCAAAGTATCCATAATTCATTTATAAAACGTCTAGTCCTCGAAGTAAAAAACACTCCAGAAGCCCCCTTCATGTGAATGTCTTTATTTCGGGAGAGATATTATCTAAACGAGCCATTTGTTTTTTTCGTCTATAACAGTCGCTACCGCATTAAGATGCGGGTTGTCCAGAGCTCTAAGGGCCATATGCTGCATAAGCATTCATTTTAGAAGAATGGAAAGTAAGTTTATGCATTTAATATTTCGTTTTATTTATTTAATTCAAATATAAATCATTATTTGTATGTATACGATCTTCAAAAACAAATAAATAATAATAATTTTTAAACATTGTATTTAAAATGAAAAAAAAAATATTAGTAGTAAAACATTTTCTTACGTTTAAAATAGTGCACTTTCACTTAGTTGACAATAAAATTTAAAAAAAAAATTAAATAGAATAAAAATAACATTTTAGAGACATATCTACCATCGGCATTTTTTTTACTTCAAGTATGCCAACTGTATTTCAACCTTCAATTTATTGTATTTATTCATGAGATAAGATAGATGCACGGATCTGAAATATGTATCTATCAAAAATTGATTATGAATTGACAAAACTCTTTATTAATGACAGCACAAACCACACTTCTCTATAGAGTTTCAATAATTCTGAGCATAGAAACCATGCCTTATGAACCGATGTCAGTGACTAAAAATTTCTGCACATGAAGCCTACATTTATTTCCTATGAACATACCGGCTTCAGATAATAATCCAATCACATCAACCCCGACATACGTTTAGACACGGACAGAATCGACTAACAATAAACGAGCTCCAAGTCTAGTGGGAAATAAATTGCACATGACGTAGGACGTTTGATGGAGTTAGTGAGACAGCTGGTGTAATGGTGAATCTAAGATGATATAAGCTCGTTAAGAGACCCGATGTTTCCCAAGATAACCAAGACCCCCGCGGGCTATTCTCGTCTCAGAGGACGGCTAACCTTGTGGAGGATTGGCAGTAAGCTGGAGGGGTGGTACTGGTCAGTTCCTTGTTGTATGCTTAACAATATTCCGGGTCTCATCGAAATATAATTAATTATATTACAGATTCAATTTTTCTCAGTGAAAATCAATTCATTTATTTTTATTCATAAATTGTTCATGTGAAATATCACACTCATTTTAACTTAATTAATTGCGTTTTTGACGTATTATCAGACTAAAAAAGGCAAATTGAATATACTCAATGATAGCTCTAAAACGATTACTCTACATTGTAATCCATAACTATGGATGTATTACCGAAAGCATTTTAAAATACAGTCATTCAAAAAGTGAAAGGGATGTTTCGAATCCTTTGTTCATATCTTGCGTTTCACTTTTTTGGCAAATGATCAAACAAGCTTTCTGTTCAATGCGAATCGTAAGAGACGTTACACAAGATCCTTACCTTTCGATATCTTGTAAGCGAATGTCTATAGGTCTTCATGATTCAAATCAGTCACGAATGACTGATGACGACTATCATTCAAGCTGACCTTTAGATGGGTCATCTCTTAAAGTTACATATATTATCAAAACTATTTCTAGCCTACCACTTAAGCAATTTAAATGTGTCATTCTGCAGCCTGGACCAAGTTCTGTGATCTTCAATCATCTAGCTCTCTTCTCGTATTCCAAAGCAGGCCTCTTTCAGTATGGCATCCTTTTACTCCTACCCAGGTTCCTCAAGCTCTTCCTCTGAGACTTACACCGTCACCCTTTGCTTCATATATCATCTTTGCCAAATGATTGCTGTTCATTCGAATAATAATTCAGTATCACCCCTTCTGTTGGTTCGACACCGACGTTAGAAATAATCTTAGTATCAAGGATTCGGTCTTTTCTTGTTTTAGCCTATGCATTGCCGTCAATGTCTCTGATTCCGAGGAATATGTAAGGATGGGGAAACTTAGATTTGAAAATCTTTTAATTTAGTGTTCTTGGGTACTTCAAATCACAGTATAATTTCGTATTTGATTTAATTATCACTATGCTTTAGAGACTTTATTTTTTATTTGTTACTTATTTTTGACCTATACTATTAGCAAGAATAGAATCTCTTGTTTTATTTGAGTCGTCATTAATAGCTATTTAAATCAAAAAATATAATTTCTTTGGCATCTAGGCAAAAACAAAAACAGCATCCACCAAATTGCTTTTTGGTAATAAATTTCTATCATATAATTCGAACTTTACATATATTATATTCGAACTATATTTATAGTTATATTTAGTAAACACGGTTGAAAAATATAGCATGAAAGTACTAATCCAAAAAACAAAACAAAAAAAACAACCTATTTTTATCTGTTCAATTAAAGCTCAGAAACATGTAGAATGCTCCGGTTGTTATGGAGGTCATCATTACGTTATTTTATTGCTGTTATTCAGTTTTTTTTTACTTCACAGTGATATCTCACTTAGTACTCACACTTATGGAATACTATTCTAGAAGCTGTTAATTTCTCGCTCACAAGTTACACAGAATTATTTTAGTGTCTAAACCATAATTATAATATATAAATGACAATGTTTTCAATTGTTATCGGAAATTAGTTCTAATAGGGTTTCCAAACTCTAGTGGCTGTTCATTTAATATAAATTAAGTGCATGTTTTTTTTATTTATTATTGTATTATTATTTATTAATAATGAACCTTTTTAGTTATCCAAGAAAAAATAAATAAACCCACTCCCAAAAATAACAAAAATAAAAACATTGAAATCGAACCATTATTAGGAAAAACACAGCATGTAGAACTATCTATCTTTTTAAGGGTATTTGATGAAGCTCCCATGTAAGCACATTCACTCTTTTGTAAGTTTTTGAAATAAATCGAAAATTATCCATAAAGGATCTCATTTGGATTAATATTAGGGAAGTGAGAGCAAATATTTTTAATATTAGACTGAGCATTTAAACCGGTGAGAAACGTTGTGTGAAAGGACAAACCAGATATTTCATTTTAAGGAATTATTATAAATAAATAAAAATTATCTTGAATAAAAACTAGTAGTTTTCCATTTATTAATGTTCTTATATAATGGGTCAAGTAATAAATTTTTCACCCCATCCTCCTTCCTCACAAAAAAATCATGTTTGTAATTTTATTTTAAGATTTAAATCTTAGTTTAGAGGATCGACTTCATAGGAAGTATATTTTTTTTATTATTAGTTAACTTGTTCACTATTACCATAAAGATGAATTATGTTTCCGCTTCATGCATATGCAAATCCTAACATGTTTCAACGAAGAAGAAAAAAAATTAGAAATAATAATTTTTACGTCTTAAAAACTAACAAACGATCATGATACATATTCATTCGACATTAACATACTCTTACACGTTTTGCGATATCTAATATTGTCTTATGATGATTACACAATTTAATCCATTAATAAGCACATGCGATTATACTCTACGATTAATATTTCAAGTTAAACGAGTGTCTTACGGTCATAAATTAAAATAAGATAATGATGCCGGGAAAGGCAAGGGATATAGGAAACAGAAGGGGTGGTTGGGGGTGGGTTGCCATGGCTACGCGGGGGTTGGTGAGAAAGTGCCCAGCTGCTCTGCGATGGCCGGTCTCTTTGTGTCACGGGTCCAGGTACCCGGGGCTCTAGGATATGCTTCGATGCACGATGAAAACGAGAAGTAATATTATTGATCACAATTTTATCCATATTATATTAGCTGTAATATCCAATATAATGGTATTTCGGGGGAATATAATGTTGATATTACAATATTCAAAGTTATTTTTTAATAAAAAAACTAACTTTCACAGTTCAAAGTTAAAAAAAAGTGCAAGAAAAGTACATATTTAATAAAGTCAAGAAAAAAAAAAATAAATAAAAAAAAAAAAAGAGTTCTTAGTTAAGGACCTTTAAATTATTTTATAGGTTTTAAAAATAATTTTACAAATTTTTTCAAGGCAAGAACAGAATTAATAATTAATATAGTGATTAGTTAATTTACTATCGAAACTCAAAATAAATGTAATTTTTGCTAAGAAGAAATATTTCTGGTTTAAGCATACTGAACAAGATTATTTAGGTAAATATAATGTGATACGTCAAACAAAAAAGACCCTTATTTTAATTATTATTTGATTAGTCTATAATATATAGTTGTATAGTGGGTGATAAATTTAGCTTAAGTAAAATAATGGGCTACATAGGTTGTATTTTACATGTTGAACATAATAAAACTTAAATTTATAATCACGGTCACTCTTGACCGGCTTGGCCTGTTTGCACCATTATGGTTTAAGCCACGATTTCTTAAATCTCGGATGAAATCAATAATTATCCGTTGCATCAAAAAAGTTAACCTTTAAATCTGGTGGTAAACTTTACCATTGATTGATTCATTCTGTATGTATATGTATTCTGGTCTCTTTCTGACGAGCCATACTTACTGTATCCCCCCCCCTTTTTTTTAATTCTCATGCTTTGTTTGTATACAAATATTTTTAAACTATTTTTTAAGTAATTAAAATCATACATATTAAAATCATAAATACCTCTTTAGTCACATGATCTAAAATGATATATTCTAACATTACAAAATTATTTATTCTTTCTAATTTAATTAATATAGATATTTTTAGTTTTCGGTGACTTTTCGGGCCCATATTTCATCAGCAATAAATCACCAACTTCCATTTGAACAAGCACCAACATCAACTGTTTTGTTAAGCCTTTCTAGTCCTAACAAGACCTATTTGTGGCTATTGAAAAAAAAAACTATGTCTCCTTGTGCAACCATCCGGATCAACCCCTTTAGGGATGAATCGGTTCGTATCCGATGAGGTTAAAAGGCGTTTGTGCTCCTTGCGCACCCTTGATGGGGATGTTGAGAAGGGGGTGGTCCCTACAGATCATGTATTTCTTGTTATCCCAATCCCTTCTCCCTTCTCGAGGGTTATTCAGTTATGTATAAATCGTTCGATTCACATGGATCATCCTCCGAAGGGGTACAGACTTCGTAACGGTGAGTTAAATACCACTACTGTTAGCATAGCTTAGAGCTTTATATATTTTTTTCTTAATTTATTTTCTAATTATTGTATCGATTTATTGACTAAGTGCAATAGCAAAGAGATAAAACGACGGAAACCCCACAAGTTTGAGTGATAATGTCTTAGTTTGAACCAAAAAGTGATAACTCGCGACCAATTAATAATAATATTATATATATTTATTTTTATTTTTTTTTCTCAACATTTAGAGTTCCAGAAGACCGTGACGAGCATGATTGTAACTTCATTAAACAAAACCATTTAATTAAATAATATATGAATATATATATATGTTTGGGTATATAAAATAATTTATATTTTTAGACATTTTGATAATATTGCATATTGTATATAACATATATTGGTCTGTGTGAGTGCCTGTGGAAATACACTAAGCTACGCATAGTGCAATTGAATAAAAAGAAAAGAAATCACCATTTTAAATAACATTTAACTACATGAATACTAATAAAATAACATTTTACTGTTCAAAAAGTATATTTAGTAAAATGTTACTTAAATAACGCCACCATAAATGTTGCTAGGGGCGTTGTTATATCTTATAGAGAGGAATGAGACACAACCTAAAGTTTTCCTACAATTTTGACCAATTTTCCTACAATTGTTTTTTTAATTTCTGCCTGAAGCTCTGGAAAGTATTCCCTGAAATTTACCTTATTTCTAAATATTTTTAAATTACACATATTTCTATGTATTCGAGTACAATACCCGCGTTTTGAAGTTTCTCAAATTGAGAAAATTTTCGGGTTAGGAATGACACCATCCTCTTTCTCCATTGCAACGTTGTCCTTTTATGTATGTACTATGAATTTCATTAATTTGGTTGGGACTATTGTTGTGAGATGTACTATCTTTGTCCTGTTATCATATTTTCTTTTCTGTCTTAGATTAGCGAAACGTTCTCTGGGATTTCCGTATATAAAAAAACATTTAATTAAGGAAATCAATTTTATTATGGACCTTTTTGTTTTCCAAAAATCGTATTTCCTGACTGATGTTTTAATATATTTTATTGGAGTCAATATATATTTTTTCTGGTGATTTATTTCATTAGCTGATTGAGTTAATAAAATCAAGGGTGTATTGTCTGGTCTAAAATGTTCAATCGAAATATTTTATTTTAATAGTTTTTGATCATTATTATTTTTCTTTGTTGAATAACGTTTTTGTTATTTTCACAATTTGAAAATCAATCATTCTAAAATATTCAACTATTTCAATGAAACCTGATGATTAAGAAGGGATTGATTATGAGTCTTAATTATACTAATCTATCCACACTTGTCATTTTTTTAAATTTATAGAATTTTTTTTAATATTTTCTTGTTTCTAAAATGGAAGCAGAACTACCCTAAAAGAAATCTACATCAAGAAAATTAATTATGATGCTCATTAAAAATTGAAGGATAGTTTCTATATCAAGGATACAGCATTAATATTAAATATTTCTATAGTGTGATGTGAGTTTTCCTTCAATTATTTTGTTCCAATATAATTAAATTAATTATACCTTGAAAAGGATGTTTAATTTGGTTAAAGTTGATGGGTCTAACTGCATACTTGGAGTTCATTCCCCTTAAAATGTTAGGTTCAAACCAAGAAGATAGTCTCAAGGTCAGCACAATTGGTTCTTGTCAATCAATCATTTATATTGCGTTCCCCCTTTACGTGGGTAGATTCTGGGTTCTGAACGATTAAATTCAATTAATTAATCATTTGTGTTAATCTTAATTCAGTTTTATGAACAAATCTTTTTTACAAATTTAACGTGAAATAAAAAGATCTTAGCCATCAATTAATATTCAAGACACCACAGAATATTGAAGAAAAATGAACTTTATAATATCTTCAATTCAAATAGTTTAATCAAAACATAATCAAAGTTGATAATTTATTATTGATAGGAGAATTAATAACTTAATTAAATGGTTAAATTTCTAACTTTCTGCTTCTATTTTCCGAACATATTAATCCAAGAAAAAATAAATTTAATGATTTTTATTTCTATTTTAAACTGGAAAACTGAATTTGTGTTTCTGAAAACGACCATAAAATAAGATTTATAAATTTTAAATGGAGTTATGTAAAAAGGAGTGTTTAAAATATTCTTTTAAGTAAAAAATAAAAAAAACAAAAAAAAAAACAATTTATTGAATGTTTTTATTATTTTCAGAACTTATTATTGTAGTAGAAGGTAGTAAATCTTTTAATCTTTTTCACAATATCAATTATTTAGAGATTAGTGAGTAAAAACTAAAACACAATATTATAACCATCATTATGTTCAACAGAATGATGGTGATATGTTTTTCTATTTAGCTTTTTTAAATCTTTCGAAATAATAATATGTTCTGGAGATGGGGATTATTTCCCGAAACTTCAAATGTGATTTTTGAAAATTAAGAAATAATTAATCTGAGTACCAATTTGCTATAAATTTTAATTTTAAATATTAATTTAACATTGGAGAAGAATAACAAAGATTTATTATAACAAAAAAAAATTGGATTTATTAAAATTAAAAGAATTACGCAGTCTACATCCAAATAAATCTAATATTTCAGTAGTGTTTATTTTTTTTTTAGTATTATGTTTACCTTTACTGCGTATAAAATATTTACTATGTGTATGTAACTAAAACCGAAATAAAAGTGAGAAAAAGAAAGGTGAGAACTTCTGATTTGTTAAAATAATAGATAATGATAGATTTTCTGGAAGGAAGTCTTTGTATTTTGCTTTCTCGGAAATAGGAATCAGTAGAATCGATATGACTCATTGTTTAGCAGTCGATTCGGGTATTGGTGGGCGATAGTGAAGCTCTGATACATTGTGAGTATTAATAGCGCATTTCTCTATCCTCTAATAGCATGCTAACATTTTTATAATTGTCGAGAAAATTATAAAATTTAAACTCCCCAATATTGTTCCATATAATAAGAACCGATAAATAAGAGATATTTTGACAAAGGTTATGACAATGGAATATATCATTTATACATATATTAATGTATTAAATAATATTTAAAGAATATAATACAGTATTTATGCTAAAATTATTACGACTCTGATTTGATGAAAAGTGGAAAAGAGGTACAAATGAGTATGTTGATTGCGAAATAACATGATTAAAACGAACTAAAAAGTTTATATGATCGCTTGCACTAATTTAATTTAATAAATGTACAACTTAATTATAATTATTATAATTCGGGTTATTCATTTTTGAAAAAAAATTACTTAATAATTATGATGTAATGTAATATGAACTCATTATTTGTTTTGCTTACTTTGGCATATTTTGTATACTGATGGGTTTGTACAGTGGATATTTAATTCCTAACAAATAAATTTTATATTATGCTTTCTGCTTTTTATTTAATTTTTGGTTTTACTAACAATAATAAAATATGGTTTTTGCTAACATTAATAAACTATGCTTTTTACTAACCATAATAAAATATTAGACTGAGCTTTGTTCTTTATCAAATTTGGTTTTATTTCCATCTTAAGCATAATAGCTTTTAACTATTACGTGACAGTGTTGGTCATCGAGGTTTGTTGTATATTTGTATACATTGTATATCAATATATTTTGCATATACATACATTTGTAGTTATTCTTTTGTAAATAAATATAGAATGGTCAGAAAAAAAATATATAAAGGTTTGGTGGTTAACTGTTAGTTTTCATGTTTTTTTTTACTGATTGTAACTGAAATAGAGATTGATTCTAATTATATTTACAATATGAAACTCAATCAGTAATTTTGGAAGTTCAAAAACTCGTATATTGTAGATATTTCATCCACGAGGCAAGAATGTTTCATAAAAATATTCTCTTTTGAATGTTTGGAGTAGTCCTATTTAAATTACACTAATGATATATGATATTATTAATAATATTTTTAAATTAGGTAAAGTTTAATTTTAATTAACGAAAATTTCTCTACATATATTATCCAACATTGAGATCTTATTTATTGCTCTTGATATCTTAGGTATCATAACGAGACAATTTTTTTTTTAATGATTTTTTCCTAAGAGATACAAGATAATTTACACCTTTCTACTTTTTGTGGATGGAGATTGATCCATCACTTTGCCATCATCACCTGCAACCTTAGCCAGTAGAGACGCCCGCTCTAAAATGGCGATGGGTGGTGGGGAGTGACCAAAAAACTGCCTCTAGCCTCGGCCTCCACTAGTCTGGTCTCGCAGACTGAGCAAACGGTAGCCACGTTGTGTATCCACGGAGTGTAAGTGTTAGTGTTATTGTGCCAGTGATAACGCGTATCAGGATGTGTCCGAGCAGGTATGTCTCATGACATGCTGATATGTCAAGACAGTGTAAGTGAGTAGCACGAAGAACACCATATTCAATGTCAATAGAGTCAGTAAGGGATAACCTGTTAGATGCATGAATATTCAAGAACTTAATTGACGTGTCTTAATTAATTGACGTGAGTTAATTAATTGACCTGTTATGTTAATTGGATAGTCAACATTGCTTTAATTATTAAAATTGTGCCAATGTTCAGTTTATAATTTCATTAGCTTCTCGATTAATTAAGCAAGCAAAGACGAGAACATTTCCTACTTTATGTTCCATAGTTGAATACATTATTTTTTTTTCTTAATAAATAATTAATTGTATGAACGTTGATAATATGGTACAGCACTATTAAATTAGAATCCAATAAATAATTACATTCGCTTAAAACATTTATAATATTCTACTAACATAAAATAATTGCTTTACAAATAAGTACTATTACAAAGCAGAATTAAAACATCATAATATATTATTAATTTAGTTAACTGAAGGTATTTTATATTTTAGTAATATTCATTTTATACTTATGTCAAAATTGAAATTAGTTAATTTTTCATTAGCAACGAAAGTTCCTACTAAGTAGTTTGTATATGAGTATTTAACTTGATGAAATCTACTAATTTCGATATTTATCTTTTGTAGCAAAACAATGTATATAATTTATTTTAATTAAGTATTTTTATTATTATTTTTCAACGACACTTTACACTGAATCATATGCTGATATGAATATTTTATTTATGAAATACCAAGTTTTATATTGCGATAATAATAATTAACGAATCCAAAAGTTTGATATTTATGTTAATCTTTAATATCAAACATGTTATATTCAACTATGGTTGTAAAATAGTCCGGCAGACTACATTTTTAATTAAAACTATCATAGATTTTTTTTAGTAACAGGTTATTATTATTTATTTCCCTACGTCTTAAAATTTGACTTTATTTAAGAAGTTCCATATCAAAAGGCATTTTTCCTATTTCTAATTAAATTAATTTTGATACTGAATTCTGAATTTTTGCCTTGAAATCTAGATTTGTAATTTCTTGGATCATTATGGATTTGTAATTTTTTGTATTCAATTTTTGGCAGAATTAAAAAAAGGATTTAGTTTGAAATGGACAAAATTAATTTTGATACAGAGCGCTCAATGTACAATTCTTAGATACAAATTTCAGCATTAATTGAGTTTTCCAGTAATAAAAATGCATAACAAAATTAGTAAAGTTTCTGAAACAGTATTAGAATTATGATTTATAAATGAATTATTGCTGGTTTTGAGTTATATTAAAACAATTGTGTTCTTTTATTATTCTATTTTATTATTTTTACACTTTTTCTAGCCTTAAAATACGTCATATTTACTAATGTATACTTATTCTATTACTTCTGACATATTTAAATAATTAATAGTTCATGCGATATTAGTATACTATATCAAATACAGATAGGAATAAATAATGCATATATGAATTGATAAAATATGCACAAATACACGAGGGGTATAGGGACAGTGATGACTCAATCCATAACCGGTATCTGTAAGTTATCCGGCCAAGATCGCTCCACTGACACACCTAGGGACAACTTATTTACATAGCCTCTTTTTTTCAGTCCACGCCAGGAATCTCAATTACCACCTCTTCTGAGCTATAATTTTTTTTATTGTAATTTTCTTTTTTTATTGCTGATGTTATCTTGTGTTAATGTTAACATTTACCGTAATCGGGAACGAGTTCGTGTCATGCTAAGCTTATTTAAAGCATTGTTTGTGCTATTATAATTTATTAAAGTTATAAATATAAATATTTTGTAAAAAAAACTTTGCTATTCATGAATTGGTACATAACAATAAGGATGAACAGAAAATTAACATTTCGATATTTTATTTGAATATTTGACCGTCAAAATAATTTGTAATGATTCTTTAATATTAAAGTAATATTCCTATATGGGTACGTTAATATATCGCTACATTATATTTTTTTATTTGTTTCGTTATTTGACTAAGTTATCATTAATTAATAATATTGTTACCTTCTAACCACTAAACTATGTTTGTATTTAGAAATATTTTTCTTAGTTACGAATAATAATAATTACTGATATTTACATTGCATATTTAAGTTATAAAAAATTAAGCTGCTTGGGAAATTATTGAATTACTATTTACCATTTTAAAAATGAGATAGCAGTTCTAATCAAGAAAATAAAATAAATACTTAAAAATAAAAAAAAAAAATTTAAATCAAAGTAAAAACAATAATAATACAAATTTAATTATATACTATCGGTAGGCTCTCCACATTACTATTGTAATATAATACATTTGCTCATCGTATATATATTTTTAATGCCGTTGTAAATATCAATAAATACATTTTTTTTTATTATTTATAGATAAATATTACAATCTACCACAGCCTTGAGCAATAAATACTAGTGATAAATTATAACATTCATACCAAAATTAAACACAATAAATAAAAAAAGAAGCAAAATGAAAAACAAATTATATAAAAATAAATAAAATCTCTGTATGTATATAAACAGAAAGATATATAAAATTTATATAATCGAACTAAGGATAAAATAAAATAAGTAATATTTTGAACAAATACAAATAAATAAATATTGCTAGTAAAATAAATGGAAGATCGCTGATTGACCGGTAAAAGACTGAACCCGGACCATCTTCCTTTTAATATTAAAATAAATAATTGTATTCAATGATTTTATTCATTGTTTGTATTTTAATGCCTATATATTTAGAAAATCATTAGACCTTAAATTATAATAAATTGTTTTCTTATATCAATATTTTATATGTATATATTTATTTTTCTCTGAATTAGTGCAAAATATACAGTCACTACTAAATATATAAAGAACCTTTATAAATTTTATTTTTTGTGCTTATTTTCTGTATTTTATTTATTCTAGGTAATGAATTTTATTTTATTTTGACTTATATATAGTTATGGAAGTTCAAAGTAGTTTAAATTATAATAGAAGGTTATCCTATGATCATTGAATAATTTTGTTGGTCAGGTTTTTAGATAACATCTTTCACTATGAATGACTATTGGATTCAGTCAGTTCAATAGTCAATTGAAAATTTATTGATATGTGGTTATAAATGTTTCATGTTAGGTTCTCAGAATTTATGACTTGTGAACATGCAATAAATATGCATTATCAAATCATAAGAAAATAAACTAGATAGTTTCGCTATATGATAAATAGGATCACAATGAATTATTATTGATTGATGAAGAATCATTCGGTATAAAATATGTTATTCATTTCCATATTATACTATATTAGATCATAATATATGTCGATATATTTCAAATTTGAATACCTTTTGAAAAAGGCTGCCCCAATATCGCACCCTACGGTACATTTCAATGACATCGCGAACGGATAGACAGACACCCCGATAGATCGTGGCTCTGATCCTAGGGCGTGGTCCTTTCTAGTTATCACCCTCCGTACCATCCCTTCTTCCTTCATCGAATCCTGATTTATTGGCAGCAGTAAATCCGCAACAAGGACTGTCAGCTTTTTCTTTTATTTATCCTTATTCTCCCTTTTTGCCCTTTTCGCAGCACGCGAATGCTTTGTCCGTACCCTCCCTAGGGCGCCACGGACGCATCTGATCACAATGGCAGTCCAATTTGTGTACACTCAATATCCAATAATCGTCAAGGGATGAAACTTTTTAGGGGAGTTATGTTGGGACGGAGTCAGTAGCGTGCTTGTTGTCTAAGGGTCGATATCGCATTACAGGAATCCCAGTTTCAGGTTTTTATATCATACTTACATTTTTACTGTTTTGACATTTTTCTACAATGTGATGGGAAACTAATGAACCGAATCAATATTATTCTATAAAGGGGCAATATATATTTTGAGTACAGCTGAATAAAAAGACTTAACTAACCATCGCTTTCCATAACCTACTAATACACATTTTTTTCTTTTTTTAAATTTAAATCTTACATTTTGAAGTCATTTTATAATAATCATCTTATATTTTTTGATTTACTTAATTCTAACTAACCTTTTATGTGGATTCTAAATAAAATCTACTAACATATTAAAAAAATCTAGAAATAATTATATCTCAGGAATAACAAAATTAAAATTTAGAGTTTTAAATATTATGAAAAAAAATCCAACTGTGCTATTAAAATAACTCATTGAGAGAAAATCTAAAAAAAAAAAAAACAAAAAAAAAAACAATAAATTAAAAATGAAATAAAAACAAATAATGATGTATAAATTAGGTGGTAAGTGAAAAAACGTGTAATGAAATGACAAAAATACATTCTTTTTACTATTAAATAATTGTATTTCTATAAACATTTTTGTTACATCACCTATAATTCCATACTTGATGAAATTTATTTTAATACCAACTCAACTTTCAACGTAAATATATCCAAGTGTACACATGTATTATTAAAATGCAGATAAATTAAAATATATTTTCTTTAGGTGGTTATTCAACTACTTTCACCGAGAAAAAAATATTGTTACTATTATACATATTCTCTTTTCAGTTGCCATTCCTCGAAAAAGTAAATTAAAAAAAATTCATTCGACTGGTTTCTTTTCCTTAAAAACAATTCCAACGAAAACGAGAACCCTATCGTTATTTAAATTTTACAGGAAGCTAGTTTTGGAATAAATACTGCTTCCAACAAGACGCATTTTGTTGTTATCTCTCCCTATCTCCCAAGGAGATATGGGATAGAACCTTCATTTCAACTAAAAATTATTATATAATTCTTTAAAATTTCAGAAAAATACGTTTTCGTTATTTTGAAGAGTTTGTTTAAAAAAGATGTCATTATTTTTAAACCTTTTTGTTATATTATCTTATGAAGTAAGTGAGGGACTTGTGCGTTCATAAAATAAAGTGGAATTAAAGTTTATCATTTCTAAAGAAATAAAAAAAATCAAAATCAAAACAGCATACTACATATTCAGCTCTAAATTGTGATTTATCCAGGAAGATTAAATATATTTTTGTTGATATTTAACTATCAGTCTTTTCTTAATCATTTTCTTAATTTCAATATTCATAACGAATTTTTATTTATACGAACATTCATAGTCCAGAATTTATATAAGTGATAATATTTAAAAAAAAAAGTTTTTCAATTTTGTTCCATCATATCATAGAATACGTTATGTATTCTCCATCCTCATGTATCCAATATCGTAAAACCAAATGGTTATTAAAAATAAATATACAGAGCGTTATTAGGTAAAGAACACTAATATAGAAATCTGAGAATAGTTGATGGTGTAACAAAAAGAAAGATTGAAGGTTACCTGTGTTTTACCTGCCCTGCGTGGAGATGTCTTGATTAGATCCCTCACTAATGGCTTCTAGCCCCTGTCTCACTGATGATGTATTTCTATGTCCAGGTAGAGAAACGTCCCTGTAGCTACTAGTTTCCATACCTTTGTATTTCCTGAAGTATTGGTTGTATTTTCCTAAAACTGATATATTTTGCTGTTAGAAATAATTGTTTTATAAATAAATTCTTATTTAACTTGGTCATATATTAAATGAAATCACTAGGAATTGTTTCCAACATTTTGGATATTTATATAAAATTATTTAAAGTATGTGGTTAGGGATAGCGGGATAATACAGTATGAAGCAGACAATACAGTGCAATACTATTTCCAATCTCTAATGCAGTAACGATAGTGAATGGAAAACCAATCAGATTCAGACAAAGGAGAGCTTACATTACGAGGGTATTGTTTATATAGATGTAATAAAAACACTGGATCAGGACTATAAAAGTAAAGAATACTTGTTAATAGCAACATTATTTAAAGTAACTTAAATATTTCTTGAGCTGGTTTTTAACACCAAACCGAATTAATTCACATATTGTTTTGATTAGAATTGAAAATATGGAGTAATGATGTCACGAGGAAATAACCTACAGGATTAGATGATGGATTGAAAACATTAAAACTAAGAATTTCGAAACTCTTGTCAAAACAGTCATTAGAATATCTGTTCTATAATACCTTCTCTGGATAATTGTGAAAAATAAAAAGCTATAGTTTTCACAGATGCCTTCCCGGAAGCAGGAGTTGTCATGCTCTGAAACATATTATTTGTGACTAATCTAATTAAAAGTAGGCTTTGAATCTTAACGGAGAAGACTTTTTTATTAAATCTTTAAATATTTAGAAAAAATAATTCATTTATTTTATTGGAAAAAAAAAATTTAAGGTACATGGAACCAAAAATTATTATAAAAAAGATAGTTCATATTCATATAACTCGATTTTTTATAAATAATAGTAAAGAATTTTTTTTTTTCATACCTTAAAATCTGTTAGGGGAAAATGTTCCAAATCTCAGCAATATTGAAATTTTTTTCCGAATGTGCATCATGAATTTTTTTTCACGATTTTCTCAAAAACTATTGAGCTGAATTCAATAAAAATGAGGGTGAATTTTTTTTTCAAGGCATAGATATAAAATCATGGGGATATAAAGTCTAGCGGGGAATCTTGGCTAAAACTAAATTTTTAGTCCAATCAGTTTTCAGTTTTAGCCAAGAATCCCCGCTAGACTCCCTAATACGTCGAAACGTAGGCATAAATAAATAATTTTTTGTTTATTTATGTTTTTCTTTGCTGACCGCAAACCCCGACCATCTTCTCCAATCAGTAATCAACGGTCAACTATCTACACCTCATTATGAAAATTGATTTTAAAATGTATCAGCTTACTATATATTATTACTGTATTTAACAATGAGTTGAGGATTCATATGACCTTAAAATTTAAAAATATTTTGAAGATACTTTTCTACCACAAAAGTTTCTTGAAATGCCGCTATGCATATAGCCGTGTACATCAATGGTTTGTATGCAATTATACACATTAGCCGACCATTAATTAAACAGTTCGAATCATTTGTTTTCATTTGATTAAATGGTAATAGAAACCATTACACAACGCAGGCAAAAGACCGCAACAGTTCTCGCTAATTGTCATAGCCCACTTCTGCCCGAGACGTATAATTGATCATACAAATGAGTAATCTCTAGCTACAGCTATTATTATGTCTCCCCTATTATTATGAACATCCTATGAACACAGAGGGCGATCGTTAGTACCCCGAGGCTCGAGTATAAATCACTGATATTAATAAGGACACGGGTGCCAGAAAGAAGAATTCGAGGTTAATTTCGCGAGGCGGTGGGCCATTTGGTTGTGCACCGCGGAGTTGGCAGGACACTGCAGGAAGCTGTAATAGTGTCTCCCCTTCTTAGATATTGTCCTGAATTAGATCGAGTCGTCCATGGAAACAAGGGATAAAGGATTTTATGAATTCGAATCAATTTGTACGTTAAGTATTTAATACATATTGTATACAATTATTTTGGTAAAGAACGAACGTTGTTAATTGTAAAAATAATGTGATTTCATTAATACAATGGTGTACGAAAATAAACTGGATGGAGTATCCAAGTAGGCAAACTGTGTAATTTTGTTTAAATTTGCCATTCAAAAATATATTGCCATATTCATTTGACATGCCTCTAATCACATATTATAAAATGTAAACGAGATAAAATTTATTGATTCGAAATATAATCGCTTCTTTGAAAAAGGGATACTAATTATTATTAGGCGTAGGAATAAACATAACAAAATTTATCTTGAATAAAAATAATACCCGCCACCTTTGTTTTTATTTAATTTTCCTCATACCGTTGCAAATGACACTTTATTTCGTCCCTTTAGATGTGTAATCACTCCCTAAAATACGATTATCATAGTGTTTGAAAAAAAAAATCATTCCAGAGACATTTCGACTCACAGTTTTGTAGGATTTGTACCTATGTAAATTTTTTAGCTTCTAGAATTCTTTAGATATGTCCCTTGACTAGTCATTTCGATTTTTTAAAGATTTTTTATATTACTGATTTTTTTGATATTACAGATTATTTAAATATTATTGCCTAAGTGATGATATGTTCCAACCCAATACGTTTTATCATTAATCACATAGTTTTATTTCTACAAATTTATTTCGAGATCTTTTAAACGAAAGAATATTGAAAAATGTATATAAGTTTTACTGATACTGAAATACATCTTACTTTTTTCGTAGACATTATTCTATTATGATACGTTTTTGGTGACAAACAAAAAAATACATCGGAACCAAGTTTTTTTTTTTATAATAGTTCGATTTACGAAATCATAATTTTGTTTTGTTCATATTATTGAAGAAATTATATAGCAACAAAATTAGTAATTATTCACTTTATAATCAAATAAAAAATTATTAGTGATCTCAGGTTAGTGATATCAGGTCCAGTGCGATTCTGGCCAAATCACCTCCTTGCTCAACCGTTGGCCTATTGACAGTTCTTTACAAATTGCTCCATCCCTGACCCTTCGTGTGTTATAGCGGAACAGTTTTAATTACAATCAATAACAGAGTTTGAACTTTGTATTTTTAAATCATCAGCCAATCATTTTTTTTCTGATAATTACAATAAATCCCAAAATATCTTACGTTACGATTTTAGATGAAATCATTTAAGTGTGTGGATGGGACTCATAGTTTCCGAGAAACGTATCAAAAGAGTTAAATAGAGGAAAAGGCGGATTCGTTTTACCATTCTTTCATTTCATTAATAAATTTACTTAATTAATCACTTTGTAAAATTATCATCCATTGACACTTTAATAAATTAAATTATATTATCTGAACTAATGAGCCATATTATTTAGCGAGGGTACTATCGGAAAAGCAATTTAAAAAACATAATACGTTGAATTTAAAAAAAAAATTGAATCACAGAAATAGCTTCCAGTGTGGACCAGCGGACTGTCCGCAATAGTTTCAAAATAAACAAAAATAACCACTGTTTTAATTTAAAACTCCCACACTTCTCACATTTGAACTTGAAATTTCGATGAAAATGACGAATCATATACAAATAATGTTTACACTGTTTAAAATCTATATTAAAAACAAATTATAACTAACAAGACAAAAATAGAGGAGTCGTTAGTATAACAAGCTCTTTCACACCTCCTAATAGGGACCAACACATTGCATTACCATAAATCCCCGGCGAGTTAGCGTGCAGCCTCAGGGAACAGACGCTAGCCAACTTAGACCGTATATCAAAACCAGTTTCCGCAGCACAACCCAATCTCATTTCCAGGGAAAAACTAAATGGATTTTCCATTCCGTTAAAACTCAACACCACCCCCTCTTTAGGTCGTAATTACGGAAAAATGGAGTGAGCCAGGTTTTGTGAAGGGTCGTTCTTAGCAAGTTTATCGTATACGGGGTTACATGATTTAAAAAAAAAATAAATAAATAATGCTGGTTATAGATAGGAACGGCGTGGTGAAAGAAATTAGTTTAAATAATATTATTTCAAAATTTTTTGAGACAAGGTAATTATTTATTAAATAAAACCACAAATTGTATCCAATACTGTCTCAACACTTTATTTCTTATTAGTCCAACGTTTCGGCTATTCCAGCCTATTTAATAGTTATAAATAGTTTGTTATATGGTGGTGTATTATATATTGTGGATAATTTTATAAAGAAAAAGAAAAGTTAATAGTTTTAAAATTTAAATAAAGAGGTTTGAAATTAAAATAAGAAAATGACCTAGGCAGAATAGCCTGCAATTAAAATTATAAATTAATGTGAGGAGAAGATTTGTATTAAAGATGTCCTTGAAGATGGCTGGAATAGCCGAAACGTTGGACTAATAAGAAATAAAGTGTTGAGACAGTATTGGATACAATTTGTGGTTTTATTTAATAAAGAAATTAGTTTATTTTATGCCAATAAAAATTTTCTAAATGAGGATATGTAACTCCTTATATTTATTAATTACTAGACCATTTGATTGAAATTTAGAGTTATATATCTAGTATTTTAGTCTGTAGAATCTTTTTTTTTTTGCTTAATTGAAGAGAATTAAAACAATCGGCAACAAATTAAGGACAGCAAGTATTATTGCTCAAATGTTCATTCATAAAATATATAAAGAAAAATAAGGATAAAAGAAAAGAAAAAGTAGAAAAAATAATTAAATTTAAAATAATAATGACAAAGAAATATTTAATTAAAAGTAAGTAATATCATAATTTGCATATATAAAAATATAAATCTATATCTAAAATATAATAAAATAAACCTACTCAAATAATAATAATAATAAAAAAAGGAATAATTTATATACAAGACAAAGGAAACTAAATTTAAGTAACAATAAAATGAATAAGCATTACCACCTATAAAAGAATAATTAACCGTCCCAAATAGAAAAGTTGCAAAAGAATAACAATATATATTTTTTAAAATTTTATTTATTATTTTTCAGAGCATAATAATTGGCATTACTTATTTTTTATTTTATTTACACTCTCGTCTACTTTTTGGTGATCAATTCATTTCTTTCTAATGTAATCTAATAACAAGTTAAATAAATTGTATATACCTATCAATTTTAATTATTGAAATTGAGTTGAGAAGAGTAAGGGAAATATATGATCATTTAATTTTTTTTTTTTTTTTGGAGATCCTAAAACCTTTAAACTCCCTGTATTTATTTCAATTTTTCGGGGGAATTCTATAACATTGTTTTAAAGCTTGAAGGTAAGGATCTCTGGACCAAGAAAGTAGTTTATACGTACAATAATGTCATTTTATCTTCGGTTATACTCGACCCCTAATTCAAGGACATCTTACCTTAATGTACTATACTTGAAAAAAACAAAAAAACAAAACAAATGCTTATGGATAAGTACACGATGCTCGAACAATTTGTTCGAAATCTAGGTTTTTTAGTTTCCCAATTACTTTTTTAAAACGGAATTTTTGTACATTAAGGACTCCCTCCATCCCCCCCCCCCAAAACAAAAGCTTTTTACAGGTTTTATTTTTGTCTAAAATCGTCTCTGAGCTAGCTTTTTGCCCATGAATGAGTATTGATATCATATAATTCAGTGAATATCTTTTGGTATATTAATTGATAAAATGCATTCTGAATGATAATAGAAAATTTGTGTGATTCTATAAAAGTGACTAAAATGAATAATTATCAATATTGAACTAACCCAAAAAAGAACCTACATGTGACATTACAATAGTCAGTCATTTCAATATTTGTTTAAACATATTTTACGAACGTTATAAAACATAATCGAAACCTGGTAATAAATTGTTTTTTTAATTAATTGAAATTTATGTGAATCTAGAAAAAAAAAATTTTAAATAAATTTTAAAGTAAAAGAATTTCTTTTTTATTTTTTTTATTTATATTAAATTAACAAATCTCCGATTATTTGTAGCGAATTCCATGAGATTCTAGTGGAAATTTTTGTTTTGAGAACCGATTTTTCGTGAATACCTCGACTGCCTACTGGTAGCTGCCATGGAGACCTACAACAATATGGCTCTATCTTTTTGTTAGGGCTCACAATGCACCCCCTAAAGTTCACATCCACCATTTTTTTTTATCTTTTAGTTTCCCTGAATCAGTACAGCTGACGTAGTTCTTTTGTGGCTAAATGTCAGAGGCTACCCAAGTCTAACCTTAACTTTCCTTTTTCATTCTTTTCGAGGTAGTTTTTTTTTTTCCTTTCACCCCGAGAACTGGTGGTTGTATCTAAGATTCAAGATAACAAGATATTCAGAGATACTCTCAGATAGAAATGAGCTACCAGATAGAAACTATTTATTAATGAAATAATATTGACAGCGCGGTTTGAATTAACCCTTATTATATAAGTTCAATTAAAAAGTAACTTCTTGTGTTGATTGTTAACACATGTACTATATTTCCATACAAATGATAATAGTTACTACAACTAATATTAATGACACTAATATACTCATGTGAGGTAATTTTAAATTGTATGATAAATAATCCATTACGACTTTGATGATGGAGATACATTATAATTTTAAATCGAATATAATTGAATCATTGGTTTCTACAATGTATAATTTTTTTCTCGTCAATTTACCAAGTGTTTGATTATTTAATATTCAGTACGTTTACAATCGATTTTCTGAGGATTACGTTTTTTATTGTCAATTTCTGATCGTAATATGAACTTTCGACAATATAAGAAATGGAGATAGACTAGAATACTTAATAAATTATTTATTATAAAAAAAAAAATTTAAATATCGAAAGATAACATCCATTCATCTTAACTGAGTGCTTAAGAATTTTAATTAATTATTTGTTCATTTATTTATGTTCTAAACTTTTTTTTTTTTCTAGAGAGCTCTTCTACATAATAATTGTTAAACAAATATATTTAATGTTCAATGAAAAACGAACGGGAATATATTAGAAAATAATTACAACTGCAAAATTTTCACTTAAGAATTGTAACGATGAATTTAAATTGTGAAAATATATGCCAAAAATCGGCTATTCAACGACGATAACTTATCTAATACATATACTCCTACTGATATATTACAGTCCCATAAATTCGTGAATGCTCGAGGATACGGTACGTTGGTCCTAGGACTCATAAAGATGCAGCGCCGGCAGCTGGATTCGTTAGAAATCCGTCATTAGTCAAAGTCAGGGCGGGTTGAGTTGTCTCTATCTACCTGTAGTGCCGTGGTTCTGTATCTCTTTGTGCTAGGGCCCCTTGGTGAGTTGATTATGTATTCATTATATATATTAGCATTCACTAATGGTACTGCCTCTAGGTGATTTAGTATCGGCCTTCTTCTACCTTAGTCACGGCTCCTGACCAATGTTGGAGTTCTAACTCAACAGCGTTCTGTGTATAGGCCAAGGATTATGTGTTATTTTAATATCTCTAATTATTTTAATCTACATAAAAAAATAAATAAAAGGATTCTCATATATTTTCAGCCATTACTAAACGGTTTCTGGAATTTCATATTGCAGAGGTATATTGAGGTAAAAGGTTTAGTGAGTTCTGAATTAGTAACATAACTCTTGGTTTTCAACAAAAATATTAAAGTATTTATTTGTTTTGAATTTTATTTATTTTCAGACATTCTGAGAATGACGACTGACCGTTTTAGTAACGTGGTTTAAAAAATAAATAAAAAAGTGTAATATTACATATTACTATAATAGTGTAATATCTTCATTACTACCTTAAGAATAAAAAAAAAATAGTAAATAATCGAGATTTTATTTATTTATTTTTTTAATTTTGGTATGAATGTATTCATTTATCACTAATACTCATTGCCCAAGGTTGTGGTGGACTGCAATATTTATCAATAAATAAAAAGTATTATACACTTAATAGCATTTTTTATAACTAATAGACGTTGCTCAACAAATATGAGAGCAATATCTGGTGAATTATTTAGATAAATAAAATATATGTATTTTAAAGGTAGTAGGCCTTACCTAAACATGGCAATATAAACTAATTCAGAATTTCTTTTATTAAACTATTCATTTTTTTTTAACGTAATATATTTATCTATCACATTTAACTTTCAAGTTAATATTTTTACTTATTCTATTGTCATTTTTATATGCATGTTTTTTTATATTAATATATGGTAAATTGGGACGTCCGTATTGGGGTATAATGTATATTTATAATTCCTTTTTTTACTATATTTAATATGGCTATATATATTATTTAAATACTTAAATTTAATTGTATGAGTGATGGAAAGGAAATGAAAGATGTTTAATGAAAAATTAAACATAGTTAAAGAACGATAAAAAGCTGGGAAAAAATTCCTAAGGTAAGAAATAATAAATAATAAAAAGGAGGGGAAATAAATCAAGTATAATTCTTGTACCCGATGTAAAAATGTTTATAATGTGACATTTAAAAAAAAAAATATGATGTGACTATTTTTATTAATAGGTTTATAATTAATAGTAATTCACTAATTATAAGTATGTTGTATATAAGGCGTCCTAATGAACTTGAGCAGCACACAGTTTTTCTAATAAAGTGTTTTCTCTCCTAAAAAAATAGTATTTGTCATTTCTGAAATCCCCTCATTCCACGATACCTACTTAGATTCAGAATTCATAGAGCAATAAACCATTAACGTCAAAGTAAAGAAGCCGATGATAGGACAAAAACTAAATTTTAAAACTTCTGAAGAAAATTTAATCCTTCCAAAGAGTGCGACGAACTTCCTCGTGAACTTTTCTTCGTTATCTTCCGCTTCCCCCGCCGCTTCGGGATCTCGGAGAATGGCCTCTGAGACAATTCAATTTTATTCTGGCAACTTTTCAAAAAGACAGATCTAATTATTCGAGACGAAAAAGTTTCCCCCACCCTCAAGCGGGCAGGGCTTCGTTCCAAGCTCGAAGCCATAAGTCAAAACTGAAAGTGAAATAAGAAGAAAAAACAAAAACTATTTGTAGTATAATGGTTCACGTAGTTTTGTAGCCATAGACGGGTGAACACAAGAACTAAACATTTATTAAATTACACCAAGGAGAGCTCTTATTATATTTACGGATTATCTTACCCGTTGTGTTATAAAGCGAGCTATAGACCGAATCGAAATAATTGCCTATCATTTAATGACCTCATGAGGCTATCATCACATTAGATCTTCATCTTTATTAAGGAGCCAGCAGCTGTTATTATATTTAATGATAACTTGTAAATAGTCAATTTACAAATCATATTCGACATTATGATCATTATTATATATATTTTGTATTGTAAATAAAGTATTTAAAAATATATGTACGTAATATATGTTACCACGATCATTTTTCTAATTACATTTTTTTCTTTTACAGGTAAGTTTCTGTTGTATGGAGAACACATACCGCATTGTAGACGTATGTAAAATTATTTTAGACAAATTATATAAGTATGTATCTTGCCCTTGTGTCTAGAATTTCACATTAGTTTTTCCTATAGATATATTTAGATATAACCATGTATTTGTTCTTATGTTGATGGGAGCAGCTGTAGCTTGTTAGGACTGTATGGAGTGTTGGGTTAATAATAACGTCTCTTTAGTTTAGGAGACTAATTGAAGTACACATGCCAAGTAGGGCGCAGGATTGCTTTTGTCTCAGAAATCCTTTTCCAACAGTTGTTTTCAGTTAGTATATTATTAGTGTATTTTTGAATAAATAGTAGTGATATTCATACGCGAATAACCGATCGCAGTGATCTACTGAACCACCATTATGGAGAGGTATGGATCTCAATAACAATAAATTAAAAAATATTACAGAAACTATATTTCTAGGAAAATATATGTTTTAGTTATTTATACTTATACTTTGTAGACAATATAGATTTTCAAAGTATGAAATCAAATATATAAAACATCCTTATTTTATAATAATTTATTTTTTGTTAAAAACTATTTTGAACGATTATTATCAAACCTTATTTACGATAATTATTTTTACACTTATACCTCAAATTTAAACAATCTATCTATTTTTATTTAATACTATGAAATAATAAAATTATACTGAGAAAGACATTATTTATAGTTGATGGCTATCTATCTATTCGTTTTTCTTATATTCTATATTTAACAAAAATAATTTAAAACATTAGTAAGTTAATCCAAACCATCAATAAAATAAATATTTATTGTAGGATATATATTAATATATAGACAGTGAAAAAAAGAAACAACTTGCTGATTCTACAAATTTAACATGTATTTGTACTTGTTCAATATTTATTTTGAAATTATTTGCATTTGATTCACACATTAAATATTAATTACACTTCTTGACAAAAATGAATTCTAATAATAAACATTAGCAATTAATGTAGTAAATACATATTTAATTAATATTAAATCGTAACTTCAATATTTATTATGGGGAGCACTATGAACTTTAAACGACTATATATGATTTTTACAATAACAACTTACATTGAAGTCATGTAACTGCTTATAACATTAATTAACACCAATAAAATAATATTCACTTGTAAGCTCTCCTATCAAGTACAGAGACGTTATTAACTATTGTAATTATATTCAGTTATTTTATTATTTAGACATCTACCATAGGTATAGGTTCAGCATACTATGAACGTATATAATTTTAAACATATCCAAGATCATAAAAATTATATTCAAAGATGCAATTTATACATGTATTGTATCTTTTTACTTTAATAAATATCTAGAAATGTTTTATATTTTTAATCCTGTTAAAAAAGGCATACCTGTTAAAAATATATGCGATTATACCACAACATTATTAACAAACACTGACTTTTTTTCTAATGCTGTCACATTGTTATTTTGTCATAATTGTTTAAGATTACCTTAAAGAACATCTTTAATTTTTTTGTCCTGGATTAATGCTTTATATTATCATGTTATCCATTGCATTCACGCATGAGACTGGTGGCAGTTGAATTAAAATTTTTTTTCCTTCAGTTTTTCAAGTATTGATCATTCAGTTTTTTACTCTTCTCATTTTTTTTTTTTTTTGTTATTTCACCATTATTGTTTTGCCTAAATAATCAGAATTATGCACTTCGCAACAGCATAAAATAAAATTCTTATCAAGCTTATGGATATTACATCGTCAGCGTTATAAACGAGGGGCGAGTAAAAAACTGCCGACGTCTAATTCAAATTCGTTTTTCAAATCGGATTTTATCGGCGAGTCCGCTCGAGTGACTTACCAAAAATTATCTTTTCGCGAACGCACACGTGTAACAGATTTAGTGGCGTTGTATTTTTTTTTTTGTATTTTTTATCTCACTTCGACACGATAACAGGTCCCCGCTCTCTGTGATTTATTCAATAGCGAACCTCCGCGAACCGACTGGGTCCTGATAAGTTCATTCGTTGATCACTGAACAGTGAAAGAGTGATATCGTCTCCTTTGTATGTGGGGTCCGTGTGTGTTTGTAATTTAGTCATAGGGAGAATATATGTGTTCATGTAGTTTATGTGTAATATTAGATAGTACAGAGAACTGATGGCAACAGTAAAAGCTTCCATAAAAAATAAATTCACTTATATAATAAAACATATACTCATACATAACTACCTTATTATCCTATGGCGTAAATGAGAACCTATGGTTAAAAATGACTGTGTACATGAGTCACTGCCAGTCAGTGTAACAATGTGAAGATGATTTTGAAAAATCATTGGATATTTTCTAATAAACATTTTCAATAATTTATTTCAAATCAAATCAACTGAAAAATATTTGAGTAAGAAATGGCAATTTTTGATTACATTAATGAAAATTACATATAGTTACGGGTCAAAATTGATGATTCTGCCAAACATATTAAGATGAATAAAAAATAGTGGTTATTTCAAAAAATTAAAGCAAATTAATTTTTCTTTCGGAGCTCCATATCTTTAAAAATACAAAATCAGTAGAAAAAAAAACACGATAGAACATTAAAATTTCATTGATACAATCAGAGTAAATTTTCTAAAATATGAGCTTTAATAGAGCTTCTTATTATCAAAAGTTCCCGAGAAAATAACGAAAAATTAATAGCTAGAGAATTCCTTCCGGGAAAAATATGTCAGAGTACTTACTGAGATATTTTTGCACAGATGTCTATTAGCATTCTAATTAAAGCTAGTTGAATGTACTCTAAAGTAGTTTATAATTAATATTTTCGTATGAGATTTCCGACAAAGGTTTAAAATCTATTTAATGATGAAATTAAAATTAATGACGCTATCCTGTAATTGGGAATATTTTGATTTTACATTTTTAATACGAAATTAGCAAGATGATTTAATTGGGATATTTTTACTAAAATTCCAGACATAATGAGTACCGTTAAGGCCCGACCATTAGTAAGATACACTGATGACGATAGGATAAGCGTTAATAGCGGCAATTAACAAAGCAAATACACGGCCAATTAACACATCCTAGAGGCAGGTACTCGGCTAGCGCGGCCCGCGGCACAAGATCTAGTACCGGGTCCCCGGCGGCGTTCTATTGTACCTCGCCCGGCATTGCTAATTAAGACATCAGTCGAGGATAATTGTTCGGCCCGTTCCCAAGAATGAGTCCGGAGGTCGTGGAACTTGGCGAGAGCCTTCGTAGAATTTTGCAACCACAGGATGGTTACGGATGGTCATGAGTGTATTTCGATGAATCGTTAAATGGTAACTGGGAAAAAGAGGGTATGTAAATATATTTTCGTATTAAGAGGAAGAAATTTCAATAAAATACTTTAAGCTATCATAAAATTTACAAGTGTGATGGAAAAACCTTCTTATTATCTAAGCAGTGCGCTAGAAGTAGCCTTAGATAAGACAATAGATACTTACCCTCATCAAATATAAAAATATGCTCCTATCAGTCAAGAAATGGCCGAAATAGATCACGGTAACATTATTCTTAGAAAGATGGTGCTTTAAATGCTGGACAAATTTTTTAAATTCTAACTTATATTATTTACACAGTCTACTCTAGATAGTTACTTGAATCTTCTCTGAGAAATAAATGTTAAAGATGACGAACCATGTTGATTTCAGCATGTTCTACAGTTCGTAAATTTTTCAACTTACATCGAGAACTTTCCGACTTTCATTACTTTTTCACTCGATTGATAAATACGAAGTACAATTAAAAACGAATCTTTAAATTCTCATGATAGCTGAATAATATCTCAGTGTTCTCGAATCAAAAATGGTGTGAGTTCGAATTCGGCCTGGGAAGGATGCTTTTTCATGACAAACCCATTGGCCAACTTTTTCTTCCTGCTTTATATAAAGTACATAAGTAGATAGTTTGATGGTACCCATAGAAAGATAAACATCCATTTCTTTATTTTTTTGATTACTTTAAAAATGAATAACTGTCATTCGAACCCTTCCAGGATCTAAACGATTACCAAAAATAATTTATTTGCTGTATATTTCAGTTAAGGGTAGAAATTAAGTTTATTTCATGATCTCAGTTCCTATTTACTGCAGTCTTAATAACTAACTTAAACGAGTACAAATACTTTGTTTTTCATCAGTTCATTTTTTTTCTTGTGCATTCTTACTTTTTAGTTTATGTGTTATACTTTCATCTTATCCACTCAAGTAATTTATTTTTATTACATTCATATTTAAGTGCACAACTGTTTTGGGAATAATTAGTGAAATAAATATTTTTCTAATTTGTTTTAACGTCCTTATGGTATCATCGCCCTCTCCTACAAATCACCAACCTACTCCAGCTAGTGTGTGAAGGTCTAAATTTATTGCGTGGGTCTACTATGAAATAAAATTCAACGAACATCGGTATGTCCGGTGATTTGATCCTGATCACAATGGACAAAGCGATTCATATCAGGATTCAGAATTTTCATAAAAATATAAATATATAAAATTAAAACAGTTCTAAAATCAATATAATAGGTTAATATTGTTTACAAGAATAATTTATAATATAATTTGTTTATATATTTTATTTTGCATATTTATAACAGTTACAAATTATTGTTCAAAATAACAACGAAACTGTTTAAAATAATAAATTAAGATAATTTAATATCTAATATTTTTCCTATTAACTAGATTAAAACTGTTCAAGTATGGAAAATCAACAATTTCTCAAGTGAAGTAAATGTATGATGAGTAATCAATGTAAAGTAACATGTAATTAATGAATATTAATTAGATTCATTATTCACACCATTGCTTCAGTCATTTTAATCTTCTCATAAATCATAAACTTTTGAATAATAAACGAAATAAAGACTATAAAGTCCTATTTAGTTTTATATAT
>NW_027108914.1:1386315-1406271 GCF_000696795.3 Halyomorpha halys | reverse complement strand
TATATATATTTCTAACAATCTGCGTTGCGATCTATTAAATTATAAAATAAAAATACGTACATAATTTATATATTAAGATTCCCCGACATTTTTTGTTTATTGAAGTTTTTATTTTATAAATATTAAAATGAACAATAATTATTAGATTGCTTCGGGATACAACCACACGGCTTAGAAAAAGGTTTTAATTTTTAACTTTATTAATAGATTTCAATTCCAGTCCAACTATAAAATCTTCTTAATGTGAGGAATATAAAGATAATTTACTAAACTTGTTTAAAACGGTATTTGATATATACTTCAGGATATAGTCCGAATGCCGAAATGAAATGATATGGCGATTATAAGCAGAGATAAAAGTTGGGCGCCGCCGATAGTCAATAATTCAACGAATGAGGTCATCCGTCTTTGAGGCTTGAGCTGCTTATTTCTCCGATTTATTTCTAATCCAAATCATGATATCTGGTTCACTGTTCTACTTTCATCTTCCAGTGATCAGATATAGGTGTCTAGATGGTCTATATAATAAGAGATATTAAGATGAAGATTATAATAAAAGAAATTAATGTCGCCATTTGATAACATATAATCAAATTTTCAGGTTAAAATTTTTTACTGGACCTTCTGGTAGTGAAGATATATATACATATAGATTTATATACCTAGGAGAGAATTGAATTGAGAAATTAATTAAAATTAAACAAATAGGATTAAGCAAAGAAGCTAATAGATAGTTAATATTTACGTTATAAATTAAGTAATGTATTAAATAAAGAGGTGCAGATAGTTGACCGTAGATTAAGTGGAGAAGATGGTCGGGGGGGTGCGGTCAGTAAAAAATGTAAATACACAAATAAACAAAAAATTATTTATTCGTGCCAACGTTTCGACCTGAGTTTCAGGTCTTCACCAGATCTATAAAACAAAGAGATAACAACCATCATTCAGAGAAGCACCCAGCACCCAATGACAATCTTCCCCACTGAATTAAATAAACATTACTAATTATTAGTTTATTAATAATTTAAAAATTAAATTTTCACAATAATGAAAACAAATATGCCTAAGTGTTTTAAATATTTATATAAGATATAAATTTCATAGTGACCAATCTATTCTAAAATTAAATTACACATCATTATTAGGTGTTCTAATAATAGTTAGTAGAGAGAAGATGATTACTAAATACTACTTACAATTGTATTATTATCTAAATTAATTAACCAATCGTATATTTGTTTTATTTTACCTATTTTTAATAATATGTTGATGAAAATCTGTAAAATTTAAAAACAAAAATAATATATGCAGTAAGACCCTTTATAATAATTTATTTTAACTAATTAATTAGTCCATATTATCATATTGTTATTTTCTATTATGTTACCTACATATTATAGTTGTTCTGTGAAAAGGACATATTAAATAATTCAGGTATTTTAGTATTTTCTTTTTACATTAATTTTTTTTTTACTGGAATAGTCATTGATAATTACTAATTTGCTTAGCTATATGAAACAATTAGGAATCAACCAAATTCTCAAAATTATAAACATACTCTAGGTTTTTTTGTACAATGATGAGATCTCATACCAAGTAAATTTATAAAATATACCGAAAATCATTCATATGTATATCTCCAACGGTATAATTTTTTTTTTTTAGAAAACAAAATTATGTATTAGACACTAACAATCACTTCATAAAATAAAAGTAAGGACAGAAATTCATTTAATTAACAAATTTTACCCAGATTTTTGTTTATGTATGGGATTAAGTTATAAATGGAAAATTTATGAAATTGATTAAAACATATAAATCTATTTTGTAACGAAACTTCTTTGTTTAGTATTTGCTTAGTTTATAAAGAAATATATTGCCCTGAACGCTGTTAATAATAAGTAATAATTAACTTAAAATATATTTTTCATTCCTGTTTGAGACTAGTTGTTTTCATAAACTATTATAGAATCAACCTTCTTTATTAATTTATATAAAATAGCCAGTTTCGGCTAGCCTGGTTATTAATTATTAATATTCTAGTACCAATATATAATATAATATACTAGTACCGTAGTGATTAACATTTTGTTGGGAATTTGCTAGTCAATCGAAACAAATAATTATTATCTGATATATTTATAATTTTTTTTACATACTTATTGTTTTCGGAAGTTGAGTGTTCATAAAAAATATTAATCTAATCTATTGTGTTTTATATTATTTCTTGATCTCTTAATGAACATCCTAGAGTAGATGAGATAACTATGTACCGAATATTATTAAATATGTACCTTAAATATAATAATTTATTAAATGTGTAAATAGCTATTTTATTTTATTTTAAATTAAAATTTCAAAAAATTAATTTTTTTGCTCGGTAAAATATAAGTATGACCCACAGGAAATTATATTTTTTTATGATTTCAATTACTAAACCATATTAATAGTTTTGAAATGTAATTATAGACAAAATAACATTAAAACAAACAGATAATAAAACAAACTGTCTGAAAGGATAATAGTAAGCAAACAGTTAGAGGAATGTGGGCCATAGAGGACAATCTGTAAACAAACTGTAAATAAGAGAGGAGTTACTATTAAAGAAGGGCAGTAAATAGCGCTGAGGGTGGGTGACGAGCGGCCATTCTGATTTAGAGCAACCATTACCTTCTGATTGATTGGCTGATCGTCTCGTCTGGGACCGCCTACCGCGCTGTCCCCATCTAGCGGCAGTCTCTCCAACTAACTCCAGGCACTGGTTAGCAATAACGAAACCAGGGGGTTATTTTATATAAACTGAGCAACATTAATATTTTTAATTCGTATTTTTAACTTTTTAATTATTATTTTTGTAATTTAAATGAAATTGAATCAAACTATTAAAAAAAGATTCAATAATTTTGAATTATTTCTGAAATAAATTTATCATTTTAAAATATTATAACTAATTTATCCTGTATTATTCAGTATTATTACAATTTTTTTCTAAATTAAAAAAATAATTAGATATGAATATCAATTCTTTTAATAAAAAACAAAACAAAAAACGTATTGATGAATGAAACAATGCTTATATTTTTATCATCAACATATTTTATAGCTTATATTTTGAAAAAGGCCATGTCATTACTTTTTTATGGATATTTTTAAAATATAAAGAAGAGATTTATCATTTTTTCTTTTATTCTTTTGAGTCTAATTTTATTTCTATAATTAATTATTTGTTTATAATTTATATTTATTTTATATATGCTGACTATACAAAAATAATTCTTACTAACACAAATAAAACTTACAATGCCCTAATTGAACTAACAATCGAGTTTAAATTTACAAAAATTAAATTATATTTTTATTAGAATTATTTGATGAATATTTAATGCTTAATTGGTAAGTCTGTTATTTTTAAAAAATTCTAAACCTAAAATAGAACTCTTAAAGAAATAATTGATACCTTAATACATTGAAGTATGTAATGAAACGACAATTTCCTTTTGAAAAACACTCCGTTCATAAATCGTCAAGATTACTAAAAACAATAATATTTGGAATACTACAGCATTCATGAAAATAAGTAAAGTTAATATTATTTCTGTTAGATAATATAATTATTTTGGTTGGACAGAACCCCTAAGTATTTTTCAAAAGTTGAAACAAATGTATTTTTTGTGATTTCATATGGATATTTTGGAACTGTGGTTATTTATACAAAACAATAGTAGATATACGCCGCAATATATCGATACACGTTTAAGATATATATTTAGCCTAGAGGTGACTAAACACTTTTTTTTTTTACTCACATCTGATTAAAAAAAAGACTTCCAAATCTGTAGTTATTAAAAAATAAGTAAATCTTTAAAAAATCTCAAGAAATAAATAGGTGGTTAGGTGTGGCCTGATAGAGAACAGTACTTTACAGTATTTTTTAAAAATTCTTACTTTAGTTAATAATAATTTCTTGGAAAAGAGGCCTTTGATCCATCCCCTTTTATTTATCTTATTTTTTATACAGTAATATGTATAATATTATTGACTACAGATAAGATTGTATGACAATTCAAAGATCGTTTATAGGGTAGTAAATAGAATTCTACTTTTATACTTGATGTACCCCCAAAATAGGAAAAAAAAATATTACTTGATTTTAGGCAAAAATCGTCAAGAGTATTAAAAAAAAAAGTAACAAAAATATTTGGAATACTACAGCATTCATGCAAATAAGTAAAGTAAATATTATTTCTGTTAGATAATATAATTATTTTGGTTGGACATAACCACTTAATATTTTTCAAAAGGTGAAACCAATGTATTTTTTGTGATTAAATAAGGATATTTTGGAACTGTAATTATTTATACAAAACAATATTAAGTTATACACCGCAATATATCGATACTCATTTAAGATATATATTTAGCCTAGAGGTGACTGAACACTTTTCTTTTTACTTACATCTAATAAAAAAAAAAAAGACTTCCAGAAAATCTCTAGTTATTAAAAAATAAGTAAATCTTAAAAAAAACCAAAGAAATAAATAAGTGGTTAGGTGTGGCCTGATAGAGAACAGTACTTTACAGTGTTTTTTAAAATTAACTTCTTACTTTAGTTAATAATAATTTCTTGGAAAAGAGGCCTTTGATCCATCATCTTTTATTTATCTTATTTTTTATACAGCAATATTTATAATATTATTAACTACAGATAAGATTGTACGACAATTCAAAGATCATATAGGGTAGTAAATAGATAGCGAAACCTCACTAAATATTAAAAGTCTACTTTTATACTTAATCTACCCCCAAAATTGGAAAAAAATATGACTTGATTGCCTAAACCTCAGGTACAACGTAATATGGACCATAATCGCCAAGACGTAACTCACACAACACATCCGAGATTTGATAGACGACTGAGTTGAGCAGTATTGATTTTATAAATAATGCCCCTGCCAACCCCGACCGAGTATTTGTCCCGAGTATTTTTTAATTAAAGGGCGATAAATTGGGCAGCGGTAAGAGAGCCGTCCCGGGGACCGGGCAAATATTTGAACAAATAAAAAGCGGGACATTGGGGCGCTAGGATATTGCCCAGGGCCAATTAATCGGGTCGTTATGAAAACTGTTTTCACTCCTGATTTATGGGCGCCATTCCTCTCTATATTCCCGCCAATATCTGGCGACTCGGCGGGAACGTCCTTTATCTTGTCGGTCCGGCAGTTGAAAAAGCCGCCCCCTCCCCCTTTTTATAGTCTCTCGCCTCAGCTGATTAATTCCTGTTGCGAAATGATGAAATTTCTGTAAAGCACTTATATATCTATGTACCTCTTGTTTATTATTTTGTTTTAGTTAATAACGAAGTTTTAGTACACTCTTTCCCAAAAGGTTCTTTAAACTTTCTATGAAAATAAAGCAATAAGAGAAAGAAATGATGTTCAGGACCGAAAATTAAGCTAGTTAATAAATTATTTTGATACTAAGTAATATATTGCATTGCCAAAAGAAAATCAGAGCAGTATTAATGGATTTAATAAAAAAGAAAAAAAAATTTCAATTTTTTACCGATATAATAAAATCTTCTATAACACGTTATAACAATACGTTCTCCTCAAAATGGTTTGTAATGTTATTCCAGTAGAAATTTTAATATATTTTCGGTATGTTTTCTAGGATTTTGATATTTTTGACATTTTTACTTTATAATGCCTTCACAATCCAACGGTCTCAGAGAAGCTATATCGTTGAATCCAATGATTTTATCTAGAATTTTAGAGAATGTAGATATGTAATGTTTTTTATTATATAATGGAAATCGGTTATCCAAAATGAAAAATAATAAATAGTTCATTAATTTAAATGAGAGGAAAAAAAAACTAAAATAAATAATTTAGTTTATAAAGATAATGCATAAAAGATAAAGAGCACTATTTTATTTATTTTTTACTAATACCCATAAGTTTATATCAATATAAAATACCTAACGTATAGAGGTCCATTAATTTCTCAAATTGTTCCCTGGCAGCAAACTAAAATTTTAAACAAAATTAAAGGCACCGCTTTTACGTATATGCTATAATATATACAGTTTTATTATCATATAAATCAAATTATGAGCCATAGAAGTAAACAAAATATTGCCAATGTAAAAAAAAAAAAACTATTAAGTTTTTGCAATTCTTTCAAATAATTTAATTTTATACATTAATTTTCAATTTATACTTATTATTTTTAAATTTCACCTTTGTCTTGTAATGGTGGCAATCACATTAAGAACTATTGCGTCAGGAAGTTAAATCAGATAATGAAAAATAATAAAATAAGAACCATCTTCATTATGTTGTAAAGTCACATAACATTTCAGATTTCAATTCAAATATTAATAGTTAAGTTTATCATCAGTTTTTCAAGCACTAATTATTTTATATTACCCAGTAAAACAATAAAGGAATGGAACAATTAATATAAATAAACCTCAAAACTGCATTATTTTTTATTTCTGTTTGATTTCTAAGCAATATATTTTTTTATTAGATATCGTAGTACAGAAATCGCGGTATTTGGGAATGTGTATATACATATTCTAACGAAAAGGACAAAACAGCTAAGTTGACATTTCAATAAAATGGAAAAAAAGAAATAATTGATACTTAATCCTGATTTTATAAACTTATACATTAATTATATTTATTAAATATTACCCTCTAAATTAAATATCCACCTACAAATGTAAAAAAAAATTAACTTTTTTTTCACGTGTAATGTGAAGTAGATGGAAAAACTAAATTTTTAAGGAACTAGCAATAAAAATAAATTTTGAAAGAATTGGAAGACTGAATTACAGATAAAAAAAATTGTTTTAAACAATATTAACTTTATTAATAATGATAAAAATTATCCAAATATTCTCAACCTTTATTATTGAAACAAATTGATTATAAAATACAAAAATTGTGAAGGTTATAAATTATTAATAAATTCTATAGTGAAAAATAGATTTATTTTAATTGTGCTAATTGCCTTGGTCAAAATAGCCAGCAAGTTTTATTAAATCAATTTGAGGTTATAATACTAAAATTAATAGTGTCCTTGATGATGACTCGATCAGCTGAAATGTTGGACATTTAATATGTTTTTTTAATAAAGAAAGTTCAGACTATTTGGACAATGTTTATCATTATTAATAAAACTAGCAATCTCGAACAAAATAATAATATATATACATATAGAATATTTCTTTATTTTTTTTAATTGTTAAATTATAATTAATACCACATGTAGTCAATCAAAATAAAATGTTATCAAAAAAATGAGATTCCGTTAAGCGCAAAGTAGTTACCAATTTTTTTAGTAAATATAATTTATGATGCATATCGAAAATTATTGGAGAAAATATTCATCTCATTTTAAATTTTAAACATTATAATGCTTAAGTTTTTTTAAATTCTCGAGTTAAATTATGGTATATAGGATGAAAAGATTAAAGATGTAATAACTCAGTATTATAACAGGTTGAATTTTAAAATAAAATTATTTGATGCAATAGATATTATTATTTGTGTTATTTAAAACTATTACAACTATTGAAATGGTTACATGTTATAACTAAATAATTCTTAAATAACCAATGATATATACAACTAAATTTAACTTTGTATTAATCTTATCAGTATTTTTATTACTAAAATGATATCCTTATTCTTTAATTTCTTGATAATGGGATTTTCTCTCCTATCAAAAGCTAGGTGTTGAGATTTTATTATATTCCACTAAATTTCTGTACAATAAAATACATATTAAATGCCCTAATGATTATATGGATGAGATTTTAAGAGACTTTAAAAAGATATGTTTTGAATATCAAATGATTACTCTAGATGAAGTTCACAATGTTACCCAGAGATGGCGCTGTATGTTACTTTCTTTATAGGGTAGGTCTACACTGTTAACTAAGTTTAATTTTATCGTGTTAAATAGTTTAAAATATTTTATTGCTTTAAAATCGGAAATAAGTTTATACAGATAATTAAATATAATAAGTTTTTAGCCACGATAATAATGTTATTACATTATCTTTGGAATACTTTAAAATGTGTTCAAATGCAATAGACAGATATCAGTTAGTGAATAATTAACATCTAATAATGGTTTCTAAAATTTTGAAAAAAAAAAATATAAGTATAATATTTTATATATTTGAAGGAAAATATTACAACAATCGATTTATCATTCATTAATTTGAAACACTTTTGTGAAAAAACTAATTTCCAGTAGAACACAGATTTAAAAAACATTTATATTAAAAAGAATCATTCACCTCAACATATTTTTATTAAAGTACAAAAACAATAAATTTATATTTGATAAATGATTCTAAAAAATAGAACTTTGCCCTTAAAAACTCTATCCATCATTGTATTTTTTTTAAAGGCTTATATACTTAAATTGGCATTAATCGAAATATTATTGTATTGTTTGGTGTTTAGTTGCAGTTAAACAATCTTAGCTCAAAATATAAAGTTGTTTATATAAGTATGTACATATATTTTAAATAATTTTTCAACAATTGCTGTTATATAAATTACAAATTAATTAAAACAAACTTTTTTGTCTTCATATATAACACAGAGGTTTGTATTTAGAAAACAAAAAAAATAATCAAGATTTAATTCAAAAACAAGAACAATTAAATAAAAAAATATTGCAAATATATTTATGTTTATTTTACTTATTTTTTAATTACATGGCAATAATTTGTAAACGTCCTCTTATGAACATACGTGTTCGTGTTTATTTATCAAAATAAATAATTAATATTAATAGAACATTATAATATTATTTTGTTAATGATTTCCAATCAACATTATTATTTCTAAATTTAAATTAAAGCAATAATTTCATAAACAGTAACAAGACATAACTAATGATTAGAAATTAAACATTGTAAAATGATTTAATATGCACAAACGTACTGTCAATATTACATTATATTTTTTGTTCTTCGACAATCAAAATACTGATATGATTGAACATGGGCAAACCACTATGTTAAAATACTAAATTTTCTTTCATTCAGGAAGCAATCAGATCAAAGGTTTGGAATAAACAGTAAATCCATTGACAGAAATTTGTGTTCATATATCTCAATTTTGTATATGTTTATTTGTATATATTTATTTTGTATAACGTTGTTCAAATTGTTTGCATATCTCATAAAATCCTTTTTAGTGACTATGTTTCCCTTGTCAAAGCCTGATTATTTCTAAACATAAAGTTAGTCAAATTGTTGATTTAATTCCAATTATTACTTAAGTATTGGGTATCAAGTATATGCATGAGCTTTATTTAAGAACATTATATATGTACATTTATAAAATTAACTTTTTTTTTTTATTTGAAAAATTGTTTTAATACAGAAAATGGTAGGCAGATATTGTTATATATATATTTTTAAAGTTATTTCACTTAAACCATAAATCTTGAGCCGCAATTATCCATCATATTAATAAAAAAATATATATAGATAATAGATGTTTTATAAATTTATTTGCCATAGCATTATTTTCTTCATAATTGTTTATCTCTGTATGATGAAATAATTCAGTATACAAAAGAAAAATAGCCTTGCAGTTGGCAATCGGCCAAGCTTGGCTGGTGAGCGGTATTGCCTACACTAGAGCTGCACGGCGCTAGCAGTTGACGGAAAGGCCGCTAGAGGCGCCGCTGTAAATCGTTCTAAAGCTATCAAAGATCTGCCAACTACTAAATCAAACTAATGCTGTCTTCCTTTCATCTTCCTCAGTATTCGTATAAATTTATCTCAAATATTCTCTGATGATAGCTTTTCTTAAAAGGATTTGAAACGAATTTATTGAATGATTGAGTGATCTTTTGACATTATCTATTTTTATATTTGTAATACATACAAGATTTTAAGTTTTAAAAATGGTAATTTTAACATTATATAAATGACTGTCATTTGTTAATAAACTATTCAAGTAAAATTTAGGACTTACCTATGACAGAAGGTTGACATGGGGCCCACACGTCAAGACAAAACGCAAAACGCTAAATTTCCGACTGAGACAATTATATTCTATACTACACAGACGTTCTAAATTATCGCTCAGACAGAAACTTAATGTATACAATTACTTACTAAAACCCATTCGGACTTAGCCTTATCTCATGTTTCACTCCAATATCAATTAAAAAAATACAAATGAAAGCATTAAGAATTTTAAAAATTTAGTAATTAAAAGTTTAGGGTTCTTGTAAATAAACTTAATGGAAAGACTAGCATTCATCTAATTTTATATTCAAATTAAATTATGTTTTCTTTTATATTTTTTTTTTTATTAGATTTTCAGAATGTAGTATGGAGAATCTAAGTCAAGTTAATTTTGAAAAAAAAAAATGGCAATAAAAATAAATTAAGACTTTTTAAAAACGAAAAAAAAAAGTATTTTTTTGTGTTTCCATAACACTAAAAAATAATACAAACAATTTTTCAGTACCGTACTAAATTTATGTTTAGTGGTATTGGGTCTTCTCCAAACTGTTTTTCAAGCATATTTTAATACAAGGAAATTGTTCATTGAAAGTATTCAAGAATATGTGTTCCTTCTTTAGATAAATACTTCAAATATAATTAGTATGAATAAAACAAAATAAGTATTAAAAACAAGTAATTAAAATTAAATGAATGCTGCTCGATTTTCATTTGAGGAATAATACTCAGTGGAAAAACAATTGTAATTTATCTATTAAATAATTATGAGTATAGTTATTTAAAAAATATAGTTTATTTTTAACATAGTACTGACATCTTTTTGACCAAATTGAATATAAAAGAATAAATATAAAGAAAATAAATATATAAGAGAAAAGCTATGAAGCCTTTATTAGTCTTCTAAACTAATTGTAGTGGTTAACGGTTATGGATAGTGTTGTATTAGGGATAGAAAAATACTGAATTATAAACCTGAGAGATTTTTTTTATTTTAATTTTATGCATTTATTTTTATTCATAGAATGATGTGACTTTCTTAATGAGTCATAGTCATACAGTTGTCAGTTATTTATTATGGAGTAATTTGTCAATCCTACGTGTTTCAGGACTTCATGAGAGAGTTCCAAATTTCTTCCGAATGCGAGACTTAATGTACGACTTTTCTTAATGGAGGCCGTTTTAGTTAATGGGCCGAGAGATAGCTGTGCCATACGTCACCCCAATTAATATCCCCATAATCATAAGAGCCCGACCAGAATTAAAAGCCTTGAGGGAGAGGGAGCCGGATTAAAATTCAAACACCGCCCCCAACTCCTTACTAATGTATTATTATTCATTGCAACCCTTTTACAGGAGGGAGGGACCATATTGTCTGCTGCAGACAATACACCCTCTTGGATTTCTTCGGGGCGGTCCAAGAACCCTTTCCCTGGGAGAATTAAATTAATTGGTAACAACTGAATATTTATGTAGATGCTCGGCATTATTCATAGCTGCTTTGGAGGGCAGAAGGAGTTTTTTTATGTGAAAAATACACTTTTACAAGGGGTGCCCCTTCTCCGACCCCCTGTCGGCATGAATTTTAATTCTTATTTACATAGAGACAAGAAATTTTAAGATTCAACCAGCGCTAACAATTTAATTATTTCCTTGTTTTTACTCATGTTCGCTCTGCTTCCTTTTTTTTTTTTTTACGTTTCCCTCGTCTACCCGTAAGCCAAAAATCATCACGTCGTATTCGTATGATAATCGTAAAATTTTTAATTTATTATTTTTTCTTACTGTATTTTTTAAAAATTTAAAATAGTCTCAACTTAAAGTTATTATGAGGGTTTCAAGGATAAATTCTAGTTTGTTTTTTTTATTTTCTGAAATATGCGATTTTATTTAATTATTATTATTAATATTTTTATAAACCAATTTTTTTTCCTTTTAATATATGACTCAATATTAATTAAAATCATAAAAATGAAATTAAGTACTTCTTACAATTAAGAACGAGGACATATATTAAACATTTTTTAAAAAAGATTGCTTTCTGTCAATCTGCCAAAGTAAAATATTAATTATGGTTTAATATAATTATAATATATTTTTTTGCAACTGGTAATTTTAGCTGTGAATACTAACAGCAATCATTTATACTGATAGCTTAGTGATCTATTTTAATATGCTCTTCGCTATAAAAAATACACTGGATATCTTTATAACCTAGGACGCGTCATATTTTGTCATTATATCAGAACCTCATCATAACCAATTAGTAATAAATGTAGTAGTAATAATCCAATAAATGTGGACTAGGAAATTTTAAAAATCTATTATTGCAATTAAACATTAATAAATTACTTTATCTGGGTGATGACATTGTGTGGCAATTAGTCGTTATAAAAAAATTATCGTTTAAAAAAAATAATAAGGCTCTGAAACACACTATAACCAATTGTCATTTTCGGGCAAAACCAGTCAAATAACTTTTCATTTTATAATATTACTCAAAGCAATGTTGAACCACATTAAGGTCAATTTTTTTTTATAATACTGAAAACAATTTATTAATGTTTAAGCCTTTTTATTGGGTATTTCCAAACATTTTTATTTTTATGTTTTGTATTTTCGTCATTTTTGGAGTTGTCATCATATAAATAAGTTCATACCATATAAATTATAAACTCGTGAAACATTATTAGTAAAAAAGTTTTTATTTTACTTAAACACTCCGTCACCTGTCTAAATTAGGCTTAGAATCTATTTAGTAAATTCACAACTAACATTTTAAAAACGACTTATTCCTATTCAATAGTGAAATCATTCTTTAAATATAATAAGCCAACAGTTACTTTAAACAGTTTGATATTTTTAAATGTAGAAATTAAGGTGTATTAACCAACTCCGAGTAGGAAATCCGGAGCACTTCACTACACCATGGGAGCAAAACCGCCACTTTCAAGGCAAACGAATCCTGTCCATCATGTAAAAGCTATTTCAATAATGGTTTGTATCATATTCTCCTACAATGTCAAATCTTTAAAGAAAGTCCGAATCTGTATCTTGCGACCTACAAAAAATCCAAAATATATTGAACATTGACAATGAATTTAAATTGAATCGACTCTATTTACATTGTAAAAGTTTTGTAATAGTTTGACTCTGTAAGTGACATATAAATAGTGGAAAGGCTTTATCTTTGTATTTTAACTTGTGTATTCCCTAAACTTATTTATTCATTAAATTATTTCTTTTAACAAACTTTTATTTTTTCTATAAATTTATTTTTTGAAATGTATTTGTTTCTTATTATAAACTGATCTATTATCATGACTATTATGTCTTTGGTTTGACTTTACATTGCTGTCTAATGATAAATTTGTTTAATTTTTTTAACGGATCTAAGGTGGGTAGAGGATCACTGGAAGGTCTGAGAGCGAAATAGGGAGAATAAAATTGACAATTAAATGGAATAAAACTGTCAAATAGAATGAAATTGGTAAATTAAAAAAAAAAAATTTGTATTTAGTGTGTAGACGAATATTGGCTGTAAAAGGAAAAGGTAGGGGAAACAAATCGATGTTATATCATGTAAATATATGTATTGTATATATGGCCAGTCATGGATTGATTGGTATGTTGTGTATTGTAGCAACCTAATGTATTATTAAAATGGCTAAATACAGCATTTCTCTCTGTAATTGTGTTAAAACTTTTTTTTTTATTTAGTTACAACCTTGTTGATATTTACGTAAATACTAGCTACCAAATATTTCATATATTATTTAGTCTCTAATGTAGTTGCTTTAAAAATAACTTTAATAACAATAGTTAAAAAATAAGGGATTTCTAATTAGTCGCTCGTTACAGCCCCACAAAGTATCATGCTATTCATCACATTTTTCATTGTTTTACTTCTATTCTTCAATTCTAATAATTATTCCCTGGATCGTGTAAACGTTCTATTTAAAACCCGAAACAAAAGACAATTGAAACAGTACAGAGCATGAAAATTAACTACGACAGAAAGCTTTAATAAGTGGAGGGGAAAAAAGTAACCTCCGGTTGCAAACAAAGACAAGCTAGACTTTAAAAATAAAAGCCTCGGTTGCTGGAAATATTTTGTCGCTGTAAATAAAAGTATGGGAGGGAGAGAGTAGTGAAAACAATGTGGGGGGTGGTTTCGCCCGACGACTGACGAATTTATAGCGCGTTTATTCAGCGCACTCACATCGCCGCGCCGCAGAAATTATGATGTATTATTCCCGTCTCCCTTCCCTAGCCCAAAGCACTCCAAACAATTACCTGTTCATGTCGTCTCTTTAGGGAGTTACTTGTAATTTGCTTTTATTTAAAGCTTTTCAGTCAATGTCAGTAGTAGTTTCTGACTCCTGTTTCCTAATAAATAATAAATAAAAATAATGAGTATGTTCATCGCGGTTTTAATTTAACTTACTGGATTACATACTTCGATTAAGTATGATGATCCACCAAATGTTCTTAAAGACATAACTTAATTTAATCTTTCAACGAACTATTGAGTGCAAAAAAAAAAAAAAAATAATAATAATAACAGGACAACGATCTGGATAGTGGAGTAGATTTTACAAGAATTATTAATATTGGAAGGTAGGCCGTATGAAGGCGATTGTACGAAGAATTATTTTTTTATTTATTTAATGAGGTTTACAACTGTACAATAAGTAAATATGTTGTATGTTTCATATACACTTGAAAATCTTGGGAAGGAACCACCCATTGGTGGTACTTCAAACATTAATTTAAATTAGGAGGTCCCGTGGCCATCAGACGCCAATTTCAGACGTCTCGGAAGATTATCAGGGATTGTTAAGGATGAGAGATTAAGAATTAATGGATTAGGATGGGTAAGGAGTTTTGAATGAAAAGACGCATATCTGTTTTGGGCAAAATCTGCAACGAACGGTTTATTTGTAACGTAATAAGGAGCATCAAGGATTTTACGTAGGATTTTGTAAGGATTGGATGTGGGAGGAATTTGATGGTTTGGTAGAGCCCCAGAGCTCAATTCCTTTTGTCCAAATTGGTCTGATTATCGTAGTGTATATTAATATTTTGTAGTGAATGGGAAGTTTAGAGCGTTTGTCAAGTAAGTGTTGTAGCAATCGGAATCTACGAGCAGTTTCTTGTTTCAGTCTTGTGTGTAGGAAGAATTAAAAAAAAAATAAATATCGTAACCACCCCTGATATATGCAACAACAATTTGACCATTAGCCATATTTTCCAAGAAGGGCCATTTTCACATCACACCTAATAGCTTAGGATTAAACCCTAATATTTCAAAAACCCTCAAAGATGATGATAAAATATTGAAATTGGTGTTTAAGTTTTTAAAATCAAAGGGTTTACTGACACAGGTGTAGCATCGGACAGACAGAAGGAATAAATAAATAAACAATAACACAATTAAATAAATAAAATTGAAAATTAAATTAAACAAATGTAAGAAGAATTGAATGGGGTATGAATGGCATCGATGACCAGTGATGTTTTGCGCCACTAAACAAAAACAAACAAAGAACTGAAAAATTAAAAAAAAAAAAACGGTATAAAATTTTCAGTTCACCTAAATGGAGTAAAAACAAAAACAAAATAAAATATAGAGAAATATGTAATCAAATATATATAAAAAAAAAAAATATTTTTTTGTGATACCTAGAATTGTAAATAGAGGCTCATAAGAATAAAATTAAGGGTTAATGAAATAAAATTAAAAACGTTTGTAGAAAAATTATGTAAGGAAAAAAATAATAATTTATGATTATTTTTAATTATAATTGAGTATTATAATTATTATATAATAATAAACTTATAACTAAAATAATCGATTCTTGGATTAAAAATGTATTTAACCAAAATCATTGCATACACCAATTTGTTTTTAATTTTAATTATTTTTGAAATTTAATTTTTGTTATTTATTTGTGTAATCAGTTATGGGTCAATCAGACACTTCATACTAATCACATACTCTTGCTATATGCGGTTGAAAAAAAAAATCTAGGCATAAATTAATAAACAAATAATTTATAAATGACAGGTTTCAGTTTTGTTGCAAATTTTCGTATCATCAATTGACTAATTTTAATTTTGAGTTTGTGCTTGCCTTACAGCTTTATGGCATTGTAGTTTTTTTTAAATTTTTATCGACTATCAATTAAAAGTTACTTCAAAAAATTTATCAAAATTAGAGTAACACTTTTTTTGGATTTAAAATAAATTTTAATTCTCATATTTCAATCACCTAATCAATATTCAGTAAGTAATATTAGAGAATTTATAAATTGTAGAAGAAGTGAAGTGTTTTTATGATTTATAGATTACACAAAATGATTGTTTTTTAAATTACAGGCACTGGAAATACTTACCAAGGCATAAAGAATGCTCCTATGACATTTTAAAAGATTAGCTGTATAGAATCCAGGTATTCAGTCATTTCATTATCTCATGTAATGGTCTGATAACGAAGATAAAATAGGATGTTTATTGGTTTAGTAACCCTACATCCCCTCCCTTCTAACCTTACCTAATCTGTAGACATTTATTTACATATAAATATCATAGAAAATAATTTTTAAGTATTATTCAACAGAAACTATTATATAGGCATAGGTATTACAACTTTTGGTAATATAATCGCATACTAATCGGAACGCACAAAACTAAGCTTACGAACTAAGCGTACTTACCCATTTTCGTGTTAAGATGCTATCCACTGACTTGCACTAGTACACTGTTACAACTGAGGTGTTGTACTGAGGAACCTGTGACGCCATAATATTTTGACAGGTCGGAACCTTTGGCTATTGTCGACCCGATTGTTTATGGCCTCTTAGGTAAGAATTTCTCTTCTACCTACTTTCTCTCTTCCTGCTCCAAGTCCTTTTACGAACATTTTTTTATTGCGATATTGGGTAGTGTTAAACCTTCTATATTTTCGAATCTTCCGACTGACGCATCGATTAAAGAAAAATAATGAATCCAGAATTCATATTGATTTAGCAACGGATGGTTTAATATTAAGATGTAATTGTTCAATTAGGTGTAGTTTAGAATTTTTTAACCTAAATCAGTTGACTCCGATTATCTTAATAAAATACTACAATCTTTTTTATATGTATCTCTATTATATACAAAAGTATTTAGTGATCACTGTGTAATATTTTATTTTATGTATAAGGTTTTAAATCAATAATTCATATTCAATAATGCATTTTACGAATAAAGAACAAATGAAAAAAAGTTATCTGTATAAAATCATCCAGATTTTAACCGCAGTTTTAGGGTCATAGCCATGCTCTTATTAATGTTTAACAATATTCCAATTATGAATATTATAATTTTAATTTTTAAGTAATTTAATCATAATAAACAATTTTTTCCTGCTAACACTATATTGAAAAAAAACAATCTGAACTGCAGCAATGTAAATTACAATTATACAATTTGAGCAATGAGTAGTAAAATTAATTGAACATACATACATAAATGTTATGTTTTTTTCTGTATTATAGAATAAATCACGCAAAAATGAGGTGCATTAATTAAAAAAGGCACAATAATACCGTCCATCATTAAATTTTTCTCACACTGGAAATCATGAGAAATAGATTAGTTTTCTAGAATCCTACTTTTATTAATAAAGTCAATTACATATATCATAAACAAAATGATGAAAGATTATAAATTGTAATAAAATTTAATTTTATGAGTTACTCATCTTTTCTAATCATAAAGTATTGATAATCATCACTGCATCGAAAAATTATATTTATGTTGTTATTAAAAATTTAAAAAAACTTTATTATAGTAATTATTACATTATATAGTAAGAGAAAAATTATAAACCTCCAAGATCTAATTAAAACTAAACAAGAATAAATATTATTCATTATCTTGTAACATGTATGTAATTAAAAATAAAAATAAAACATTATAAACAAACTCTTTTTACAACTGATACATTAATGACTGTTCAGAGCATATTTATAATTGGAGAGCCCTAGTACTACCTGAATGATTTTTTATTGTAATTATTTTTTAACAGCAGAGGAGTGAAATTCACTCAAAATAGTATTTTGAAGTTAAAGGAGCCATCGTACTAGAAACATAGATCAGTTTTTTTTTATTTAGTGATTGGACCTTTTATTTTTTTCCATGAATTTGGAATGTTGTTTAATTAAGGGATTCACTTGAATATATACTACTCATCATCATCATGTACAATACAAATTTAATGCATGTGAAACCGCGTGGCACAGCTAGTAAAGTTTACCCACGAAATTATACTGTAGTTTTTACCAAAAAAGATCCCATCTAAGATTGAAGAACAGACCAAACTATGACAAATTATATCATCTGAAGATTAAGGACTTGTACCTGAAGATCTTAAATCTTGGTTTTTGCTCCCGACCTGATTAAACCTGAGGACTTACACCGCCCTCATGGCGCCAGATTCAGGCCTGTTTTAGCAATTCATGTCGTTTCCTAATCAGCGTTTCTTGACCAGTAGGCATTTCCTACTTACGCCACATTCCTAACTAACCATCTCGGTATTATGACGTAGAGGGTCACATTCCTTTACCTCGTAATAATCAAGTAAAAAAACAGCATAATAAAAAAATAAAAATAAAAAGGTATTTATGTTTCTTCAAGGACAGGGATTAAAGTTTGAATTAATCTTAATTGACCAAATTGTATTTGGATATACGGAATTGAGATTTTGGGTCCCACATTTAACCCTTGCAATCCCAAAATCTTTCGAAATAAAGACACAAATAAACTTATCCATAATACCTTAATAATACATTTACTGTAGATTTGAACCGCAATAGATATACATTTAATTGCAAAATTCTAACTCATACAAATCGATAAATTCTTACCCTTTGATCCCAAGCTATCCCTGATCCGATGTGTCTGAAATGAAGATAGCCTTCTAAACTAAAATAGTGATTGGAGTGCTAGATGATACCTCTCATTCTAGATTTTATTCCCAATCAAAAGATATAAGTGTTCTAATTTATAAGTTATCTCATTTACTAATCTTATTTTACATGCAGATTGAAATTTTAATAAATACATGAATAAAAAAAACTAAATAAATATATTTGTAATTGATTATTAATTTTAATTCCTCTCGTATCCAATCCTTACAATCCAAAATCCTTCGTAAAATCCTCAATGCTCCCTTCTTTGTCATAAATAAAATCATCCACAAAGACCTTAATGTTCCATTTGTAACCGATCTAGCCCGAACCAGATATCAATCCTTCCATTACAAGCTCCCTAACCACTCAAACCCATTAGTTTCTAATCTAGCTTCCTCTTTTATTCCTGACAATCCTCCGAGGCGTCTGAAAAGAAGATGGCCTCGAGACCTTATATTGTAAAAATGTTTTTAGAGTGCAACCATTAGGTAGTTTCTCTACATGCTTGTACCATACCATAATGATTTCCTCAAATTTACTTGATGTATTTATGTGCAGTTGTAACTATCAATAAATAGATTTAAAAAAAAAAAATTATTAATTTGGACTCTTCTAAATAAAAACATTAACAGATGTACGTCTGTATTTTAATTTGTAAAAAAAAAACAAAAACACTTTAATATTATTACTAAATTAATATAAACAAATAGGAAAAATTTATTAAACGTAAAAAAGGGAGAATTTAAAGAAAATAAACAATGTTATAATTTATTATAATGTATACACAATTATAGATATACAGAACGTATTCTCTCATTCCCACTTCCATTTCATCATTCGGCTGGGACTTTGTTGCAAAAAATCATAAATTTTAAGATTTTTAATATTTTTATTATTTTGGCGGGATAATCATACTATATTAAAATACTTTAATTTTCCCAACTGTTGACTTGAACTTTTCACTCACCTGCTGTGAATTTTGACAGTTGA
>NW_027108914.1:1384759-1386172 GCF_000696795.3 Halyomorpha halys | reverse complement strand
TTATTAATAGAACATTATATTTATAAAATCCTTAGTATTTTATTTCCTGCTTATTATTAATTATTGGTATTAGTTTTTTTATTTTGTTAACTTTTAAAATATTTTATCACAATTTTCGCAGTTTGAAATAGGTTCTCAAATCTCAAATTTCTGGGCTCTATTCTAGGTTCTCAAACTTTTTGGGTTTTGAAATTATATAGCGGGTGACACTCCTCCTACCGGTGACGTAGAGCGTTTCTTCAGCCAAGGATCCGAGACCTGTAGCTTCCTAATGAGCTCATAACCCGAGATTCGTTTAGCGGATGGAAGCGATATGTTAGTGTTGCACCGGACACATGTTCATCAGTGAACACACGTGGTCCTCCGCACGTGTATTCGCTCATTTTCCTCCTCCGCCAATCAGTGCACTGCTCTGTCTCTTCCAGTCTTGATCTGTCTTCCTCCAGTGACTGTTTGTGTGGTTATCAATTGGATTATCGAAAATTATGGGGTAAGTTAAAGAGTTATTTTTTCGTATCCCTAAAACATTATCGAGGGCATCTAACCATGGGGTACTAGAGATATATGTGTTGCTACCTGTTTATCATGCATACATCTATGATTCCACCATTGAAATAGAACTCAAAATCCAAGACTCCGGGATCGAACGACGTTCGTTCTCAAACATGTTGAGGTTTTTCTTTGAAATGATGCCCATGGAATAAAATTCAGAAATAATTCCCTATTGCTTGGCTTCTGTTAAACCCTTATTTTAAATTTAAGACTCATTTTGAAATTTTTAAGACAAATTTGATTTAATATTATAGATTTATGAATTTATAATACAGAATAAAAAAAATAATTCACTGATTAATTAATTATAATAAACCTTGAATTTAATCAATATAATTCCTATTTTTATAAAATATTATTTGTAATTAAAAGTACGTAAATTAATTTATTTTCTTATATCCTCTTTTTTTTAATACTAACAAAAAAGATTTCTTAATTAAAATATAAATATTTTTGGCATTAACCATATAGTATTCGCGTTAATAATATTAACATTATTGGTCTCCTGAGTTCAAACAACTAAGTCCCACCAAATGCTATGAGTGTGAACAGCTCAGAAACAGAAATTACGTATTTGATAACCACCTTATGTAGTCAATTTCATTTTTTTTTTCAATTTATACTAAAAAGCTTTATCAACTGTGATTAAACGTCATGTCTATGTCTCGTTTCCAAATGTTTAAATAAATCTTCCGTTAGAGTACCTTTTGGATTTTGTTTATCCGAAATATGTAACCGCCTGCCATTGTTCGCGGAAATAAACAATGGATAAAAATATAATATATGAAATAATTTTATAATCAACTAGATGCGAAAATTAGTATATTAGTGTTTTGCATGGTTGTTCTTTTTTTTTTTTTT
>NW_027108914.1:1350125-1383149 GCF_000696795.3 Halyomorpha halys | reverse complement strand
GAGAGCAGGAGTTATATATGTTAAGGAGAAACATTTGGGCTAGGAAACATAGGAAACATTTAGACGTTCAATTGTAGAGAAGTTGTCGAATTTAATTTGGGCGATGATTTAACTCGGAATAGTAAGTAGTTAGTAAGTGAAGTGATACGCACCATAATATTATACTATATATTATTATGTGTATTTTTCTTTTCTCTTGCATAGTAACCCTATGCAGGAGGAGTTTATTTAAAAAGTGTACATACTACATGCCAATATAGTACTGTGCTAAAAAGGTTAAAAGAAAATATAGCAGAAACAAAAACAAAGAACAAATAAAGTATAAAATACAATAACTAAAATGATGCAATTAGAACATGTTGTTAGAGAAAGCAACTAATTATTTAATACCATAGATAACAAGAATTAAAAGTATATGGATAATAAAAATAATAAATAAAAATAGAGTGCAGAAGTGGGAATTGAATATTGAATTAGAACAAAAAAAAAATTAAATCAATTGTTATTATATAAGAGGTACGATTGGGGTTCATATGATGATCACATTTGGACTAAATTATATATTAAATTTAAATTAAAATTAAATATCACATATGGTCTAAATTATATATGAAATTTAAATTAAAATTAAATATCACATATGGTCTAAATTATATAGTATATAGTGATGAAGTGCGCCAGCTCTTTTTTTTTTCCAAAGATTTCAAATGGCTTAATTGGCCATGTAATTATTAAATTTATAATTATTATTATGTATAAGTGTTATACGTTCATGTATATATATACATGTAACTACATCTATTTATTCTGTTTATAATCACGTATCTACGTATATATTTATATACATATTTTTCATAAAAATATGAAATATGTATTATCTAGTATGACGATACATCTCTAAACAAGACTCATATAAATTTTAAATGAGCCTCTTTCATCAAATGTTTATTCAGGAAAGGGGCTAACAAATGTGAATGAGACATCATTGGGAATGGTAATTACGATACAATACTAAGTGATGAATGGGCAAAAGCTACTAATTAGTCATTTACTATCTAGCGTGGGGTGGTATTAAAACACGGAGCCGCATATCTAAACACACGCGTGACGCCTCAATCCGAATGATTGAGCGTGAATTACACGAGGGCGGGAATGTATCAAATCCGACCAACTGCCGGCCAGCTGTCTCAGCTCCATTGTGCAAACAAGGCTTTGGTTGTTCACGAGGCACCTTTGACATTGTAGTAGTCTCTGTGTGGTTCTGTTCGGGTACAGGAAGAGAGGTTTCGAAATGTCCCCAGGTTTGGATCCGGTTCAAAAAGGTACATTTTTCCCTTATCTATTTCAGCATTATCATATCTGAAGTCTGAGTATGCTTGGGATCATGTAAGTCCCGATTCTATTGTATTTCTCCGAAAACTTAGGTATATCTTTGATAAGGATTGATCAATAAAATCAATTGATTTATATTATTAAGTCAATACTTAATTATGTTTATAATCAAGAATTTTGATAATAATCTCTGCAGTAAACTTCATACTATCGAGAACTAGAATGTGTAACTTTTTTAAAGATGTTTGACAAAATATTTGGAAGAATAATGGCATACCAAAAGAATGCTTCCTATGATAACTCCCTGGTCGTAATTATTTTGCATTGGTCTTCTTAAAGTGATTAAGAGAGATATCTCTTCTACAACAATTTTATTCACCATATTGTTTTCTCACTATGTTTTTCTTTTTTTTTTCCCATGTATGAAATAATCATCTTTTTAGGTTTATATATATTTTTTCAAATATTAATTTGCACTTTTTTTTAAATATAGTGATAACCAGTAAATATACGTACTGATGAGATTTTCATGGCTTATCACTATGATAACTCCCTGGTTGTAATTATTTTGCATTGGTCTTCTTAAAATGATTGAGAGAGATATCTCTTCTACGACAATTTTATTCACCATATTGTTTTCTCACTTTTTTTCTTTTTTGCCATGTATGAAAAAACCATCTTTTTAGGTTTATATATATTTTTTCAAATTTTAATTTGCACTTTTTTTTAAAAATATAGTGATAACCAGTAAATAAATATACTGATAAGATTTTCATGGCTTATCACGGATGAGGTACCTGATTCATACTTTAACGTGATTAGAGCACCGCAAATCACGGAAATAGATCATTGTCTGGTCACTGATCCAGCTTCTATTAAGCCATTTTATCGTATTGATAAAAAAGACAACTCTAACGTTATCTATTATCAGTATGTTAGTACAGACAAATCATATATCTTACTTCCTAGTGTTTTAACGTATATCATTAACGATTGATGGATTTATAAAAAATATTTAGAAAATAATTATACGTATCGTTTCTGTAAAAAAGGCGAGTTAAATAAATTAGGTATTTTTTTTTTTGTATTGTATATTTTTTAATGGAACAGTTATTGATACATACTATTTAGTTTCACTATATGAAACACAAATAGGATATATACCAAGTTCTCAAAAATACAAACATATTGGTTTTGCATCCAGAAACAATTGAAAAGTGTTGGCTTTATCACTGACAGAACAAGCATGATATTTCTTTACTATCCATTCGTGTTCTGATAGCTATGGAAATATATCTGAAGCCACTTTTCAGAACAATCATAGATTGTTTATACTAATGATTAATATTGAATTTAATTTATTTCTTCAGAATCATTAAAATGTAATGCTAAACATCGGTTGATATCATCAACCAAATCATATGAAGGACGAGGAGGAAATACGGTATCTATTTCTTTTGATAAATACATTTTTGTTAGAAAAGATGGTCATTTTCCACCTGTTTATGGAAGTGGCAGTTTATCGAATCTTTAGTATGAGTCCTTGGTGTTTCATGATAATGTGCAACAATTACCTTATTAACTTATTATTTATAAAAATGATTAAATTTTATAATATTGCTATCAATTATTTACAATTGTTATAATATAAGGTTTGGTTTCAGGGGCGGAGTTGAGCTGAGAGGAGGCGCGGAGGTGACATGCAGAACTGAGCATAGCGAGGCAGCACCGTCATGAGCTCGTACTTCGCCAATTCGTATATGCCTGACTTGAGGAACGGAGGAGTGGTGCCGGCCGAGCACCCGCACCAGCAACACCACTACGGGGCCGTGGGGGGCGAAGACCCCAGCTGTGACCCCCGCCAAGGTATCCCCCCGCACCACTATGGTGGGCCCCCTGTCGCAGGACAGCCGCCCCAAGGCGTACCATACCCGCGATTCCCGCCCTATGACAGGATGGACATCCGAAACGCGGGTTACTACCAAGCAGGCATGGACTACAGGGCGGATAGCCCGGGTGCAATGGGGCACATGGCCCAGAACGGCCACCAGACTCCGGTGGTTTACACATCTTGCAAGCTGCAGGCGGCTGTTGGAAACGGAATCGGTGGACCTGAGAGCCCGCCGGAGATGGATATCAACCACCATCACCACCAGAGCCATCATATGCACGGCCATCCTGCACAGGCGCAGCCCCAACAACATACTATGATGTATAACAACGGGGCTCCGCAACCTCCGCACCATCAGGCACAGCAAGTGGTGCAACAACCGCCCCCCGCCCAACCACCTCAGCCGAACAACAACAACAACAACGCCAACCTGCCCAGCCCCCTCTACCCCTGGATGAGGAGTCAGTTCGGTGAGTATTTCTAATGTTCTGCTAATCTTTAAGGATAGTTCTTTGGATCAAAATATTGAAGATCAGAATAACAAGATCTATTTCACATAAAATAATTTTCATCTATCAATTCCTGCTATTATTTTTAGTAACTCAAATCTTATGTCACATATTTAAGTAATAATTACTTAATAGGAGGACACTTGTCTATAATATATAAACGGATACTACAACACGTATGTGTTGTATGTATATATACATACATAGAGATTCCTGATTGTACTACACAGAGGAAATCAAAAACTAAAATACTTACTAATTAATTCACGTTATGACACAGCACTCCAAGATTTATATTTATAAATCCCGAACCCATCCTTTTTTCTGACCCCTCAAAAAATGATCACAAATCTATAAAGGGAAACCAAGAAGTTTATGAATGATTCTTATATCCCAACAAGCCTAATTATACTCACATGAATGTCCATTTTTTAATTATTATCAAGCTTAGTGCATTTGCCTGATAAACCCTCAAGAAATTGGAAACTGGAAAGCAGTTTCAGTCATGAGTCATAAGTTTTTCGATGTCCAGATGACGTCTTTAGTAGACAGAACTTATTGTAATTAACCATGACTTGATTTATTAACATAACATACACACTTCTGACCTGTATAGCCACCTCATCCACACTGTATTAATATTATATTATATAACATAATCTATACTAAACTGGTAATAATAATAAAAAGAAATAAATACAAGTTAAAATTATTTATTTTGATTTAGTAAGACAGCTTTAAAATGAAGCACACACAAGTGGTTATTTCGAATTTTTTTTTGTTAGTATACATTTCTCATATATTTTTTTCAATTTTGTATATTATAAATAATGAACCTATGATTGTTATACGAAAACAAAATCTGATCTTAACTTTGTGAATATAATTAACATAATTATTTTTAAAAAGATAAGATCTAGTAGCACAACCGGAATTACTATGTTGCAAAATTTCTTTAAAACCATCCTGAATTAATGGTATCATTAAAGATTTATGCTGAACATAAAAACTTCTTCCAAGTATGAGATAGAAAATATCTCTTTCCCTTTCTCTATTTTTTAAGAAAACATATTATATTAAGTTTCTGGAAGGATTATCTAACCCTTTAACGCAATATTGACGAAACATTTAAATATTTTTAAAAATAAACACGACAGATTAATTCTATCGATTTGACTAATTTTAAATAAGTGACTTGTCTTAATATTGCTTCTTTGAAATAATATAAAATGCCAAATTGGAAACATAAACCAGTAGGTACGATTAAGTAATAAATATCGAAAATAAACTAATCGAAAACAAATACCTAATTCAATTTATTGATTAATTCTTGTTTATATTGGTACATGATATCATTGTAGATTAAAAAAATAAAATTCATTATAAATAGTACACTGCTGTTGGAGTTTAATTGCTTCTGATGAGGGCAACAGGTTAGGTCAGGTGTAATTGCACCAACTGAAACACGGTAGCAAAAGATTAATTACGATTGGATAATAAGCGACCAATAGGAACTGCTGATCGGGTAGGCCTGTTAGCCAATTAATGAAGGTTCCACAATACTGTCTAATGAAAGATTTAGCACTTCGAAAACAATGAAGCTCTTTATAGCGGACTCAATGGTTCAACGGATTTCGATTTCAGTCTAAATAAAAAAAAAAAGATTAATAATAGAATTAATATCAAAATAATACAACTATTTGATGCAATATTTTTTCAGTCATAACAAACTATTTATTGATAATTAATACAACCTGCTACACTCTAGGGTAATAGGTATAAGGGCTGTATTTGTTCATTTGCACCATAATTAAAGAAATGAAGTAAACGATAATAAAATAAAATAAGTGATTAGAATATAATAAACCATTCCGAATTAATTATATAAAAAAATTATATTATATTCTCTCAACGAATCCCCGAACCAAACCAGTCACCCTATTAACCACAGCTTATAAAAATGAATGGGTTCCTTTAAGTTGAAATTTATGAAAAATAAAAAAATGGACTTTTCTAGGGCTTAATATAACAACATTTAACCACGATATAAGCTCTATAATATTAACACAACTGTTGATGAATACCGTATAATCAATAAAAATAAATGTTTGCTATTTATGTTGATTTTAATAGTTCATTATAATAATATTATTAATAAATTAAATTATATTTTAAACCAGTAAAATATGACTCCCTATTGTGCAAAATGAAAATTCATGAAAAAGCTCTGCTAACATTAATTTAATGAAATTAATTACAAATAATTGATCAAAATATAGGGAATAATGAAACTAAAACAACTTCTTTTGATTGTTTTTATTTTCATATCGACCAAAAAAAAACTAATATTTTTCCTTAAATTAAATATATTCTTTTATCAAAGCTTGCAAGCAAAACCTTTCCTATTTCTATCGATTTCAGATGCTAATGAAGATTTAAAGATTTTTTTTTGATTTTTTTAATTATTTATTTATTGTAATTTACAACTGTACAAAATAATACAATTAGTAAATATGTAGTATGTTTCATATACACTTGAAAATCTTGGGAAGGAACCACCCATTGGTGGTACTTCAAACATTAATTTAAACTAGAAGGTCTCGTGGCCATCTTCTTTTCAGACGCCTCGGAGGATTATCAGGGATTGTTAAGGATGAAAGATTAAGAATTAATGGGTTAGGATGGTTAAGGAGTTTGGAATAAAAAGACGCATATCTGGTTTGGGTCAAATCTGCAACGAATGGGATGTTAAGGTCTTTATGAATGAGTTTAAGATTTAAAGATTAAAGTAATAATAAATCCTCTAATTAAGGAGATATAAGAAATGTTTTAGAAACACTATCCGAAAACTTAAAAAAATAATTTAATAAAACAAAAAACTAAAATTTGCAATTTTGGGTTTTAAGACACGAATAATAAGAAAATTAATTTAAAAATAAATCATTCAAATAAATAAATAATAATTCTGGAAAAAAAAAATTATTATTTGATTGTATCATAAATAATGAAGTTTAATGGATAAACCATATTATAATAATTTTTCGGATAATGATTTAATGTAAACTTATAATTTTGTTTTATTTATATATTTCAGTTGGCAAATTCAATTTACATTTGCATTTGCATGTAATATATTAATACTGTCAACATTCGAATGTATAGATGGATATCTTTTTATTTTTTCATGATATATACATATACAAAGATTGACTCTCTAATATTATGATTTTAAGACATGTCAAATGTAATCCATTTATCTTATTATGAACTATAATATTACGTTCCTATAAACCGAAATAATATTTATTATACTAATGTATTCCTGCATAGATCCTTAAAGAAAAATGGATGATTAAATTATAATTATTAAATTCTATAATAAATAATTTGATTTTCCTAAAGAAAATCTACTAGCATTCTTTCTGCATCTTTATCGTATGTAAGATTTACTTAGGTTTTATCTTAATGAATAATTGTGCACTCTAGATAATGAATCATTATTTAATATTATTATGATTTTCGTAAATGTCTATTTGGGCCCCCAGGTTTTAGGTTTATAACATGGAAGAGGAACTCAGCGAAGCAACCTTCGACTCTTTTGTCTTTTGGTTCCACACCCCCAGCCGAGCTATTTAGTGCATTTTACCTGAAAGCGGAAAAAGTTAGGTCACCTTACCTAACCTGCAGTGATAGGTATTGTGGCCTAAGGTAACACAGATTTATTACCCTGTCCAGGAAGCGTGTGCTAGACAAAGTCTTTCTCCGAACTCTTCAACTGTCAAATATCGTTCACCTGGGAATGGCTATAGTCTGATTTTCATGGGCTATGCTGGTTCACGTAAAGGTATTGACTGACCTAACTATACATTGAATTTCTTCTATTGTTTAATAATTCAACCAATCAATAGACAATAATTTACGTAGATAATTTAATGATAAAAAAAGGTGTATTCTTTCAATTCCCATTATTTATTTTTGTTTTAACTTTGTTGAAAAATAATATACGATACTATAAATAATACTGCCACATTCGAGGGTAATAGGTATTGGGTAGGTCTGTAAATATCCACCCATACTATTTATAAATATTTAGAAAAAAATAAGCAAATAAATAAAAATAATAATCGTTTTAAATAATAATATAATTATATCGTAAATATAATATATACAGAGATAAACAAAATAATAGTTAAATAATCAAGATAAAGAAAATTAAAGTAAAATAATAAATGGCGATCCTTCAGGATTGTCTAAGCAATATAAAATATTATCAACCATAAAATATTAGATACATTATTTGCAAAAAAATATGAAATATTAATCTCATCAAGTATTTTAATATAACATATATGCATATAATGAATCTCAATAAAATGTTATAAGCAAGGAAAAAGTCATATTTAACTTGAATTTAACTTTTAATTAATAAGTACAAATTGGTTATATAATATGTAGGAAAATAAACAAACAAATTCCTCTCGTATCCAATCCTAACAATCCAAAATCCTTCGTAAAATCGTCAATGCTCCTTACTTTGTCACAAATAAAATCATCCATAAAGACCTATGGATTCCATATGTTACTGAACTAGCTGGAACCAGATATTAATCTTTCCATTAAAAACTTCCTAACCACCCAAAACCATTACTAACTTTCTCTTCTAATCCTCACAATCCTAGTAGGCGTCTGAATAGATGTCCTCAAGACCTTCTAAAGTAAAAATGTTATTAGAGTGCTACCAATGGATTGTGTCTCTACATTCCTGTATCGTGCCATTATAATCCTACATAAAATTTACTAGATGTATTATTATGTAAATACATAATAAAACTGTAAATATCAATAAATAAATTTAAAAAATTTCATGCACATCTGTTGGAAAATTAGTTGGTAACAGAAAATTTAATTTATGACTTTATGAGTAAAAGACAAATTAATAACTCAATTCACCACAATGGCTAATATATATATCTTGGAATGTATATGACAGCTTATAAACACCACATTACAACTGTGACCTAGGTTTGGCACCGAAGACATTTGTATCTGTTTAATATTAATAACTTCATTACATATCCCAGATAGGGCGCATCAAGCTTCCAAAAAAAAAAAAGAAATCTAAAAAAAATCTTAAAAAATCAAAAACCACCCCTACCTGCGGCTGACAGGCCGGATTTAGATACATAATTTATCCCGTCACCCGATTGAGACGTGGTTTTGACAAATAGAATCTCCTGGGAGGGAGGGGGGTAGAAGTTGAATTTAAAATAACTTCTTTGTTAGTTCGCCGGCACTAACAAATGTGACACCGTTAAGCCTCCTGACTCACATCAAAGGCCAAAAAACGCCTCTGCTCCTTTGTATCAAAGTCCCGGGGCTACCATACAGAAAAAAAAAAAAAAAATTAGACGTGCAGGTATATTTTCGTACCCCAGGTCTTCTGCCGTGTTCATGGCGATGAAAGCCATAAATATTATTAACAACTCCTACAAGATTCATATATCTTAGTTCGTCTTCTAAATATTTACTAATATTAGCTGAAATTAAAATTGATATATTTCGTATCGTTAATTTACAATCTATATTTGTGTGTCTTAGTGAGTGAAAAACTAATGCAAAATGCATCAATTTTAGTATAGAGTGAAATGAATTAATATGGATTCAGAAAACTTGAAATTATAATGATTAAAAGTTAATTATTTAAATGTATAACTAGTATTAGTAATATAAATAATTAAAATTGTTATTGGACAGTAAATTTTTACCATAAGTAATGTTTCTGTCAATAGAGTTTTATTTTATTTTTTTTTTTGTAAGGAAATGCCGTAGTGATAGTTAAAAAAAATTGATTCAAATTAGATTAAATGCTCTTAGTCAAAAATAATATTTTATCTATTGCATTCAAAAAGTTAATTGATATTCTTATATTTATGAATTCTGTTGCACAATGATTTTTGGCCATTTCACTGTCATTATTGGTACTAACTTTTTTGAACACTGTTTCTAGTTTCAATCAATTAAGTTATTAAAGCATCATTAAATCAGTTAAAAAAACAATTTTAATACTAGTTTATGAAAACCAAGTAACCAACTTAATTAATATAAAATTGTGTTGAAATTTAATAAATTTATTTTAACAGAATAATATTATATTTATATTGCCCCCCTCTCCCTCCCTCCAAAAAAAATATAACCAATATTTTCTTACAAATTGTGAAACTTTCTAGACTGGAGGGTTATTCGTTAAGGAATTTAGTGAGACCAATGTAATCTAATGTATTTTTTCTTTCTTCTCATCTTATCTTTGAATGTCGCTGGTCGAGCAGCCGTACTAACTAGACTGGTGGTTCTCCGGATATTTATTTTTACTAAGTTTCTTAGTCTACTAAAAAATCTTTAAAAAAAGATAAAATGTTATAAAAAAAAAATAAGGAAAAGGCTTGAGTAACTGATTTGTAGTTTTTAATAACAAATAATACCATACTAATGAGTTACTTTGCACCACATTTTGGATTCTAAAACTGTTTATCATTTTTAAACCCACTTATAAGAGACAAAAGGAAGTCTAAACCTTATACCTTAACTTTCTTAGAGTATAAGTTTATACTGTGATAATACAAAGGAAACTTTGCACCATTTTCCACTTTCACGAGGATAAACAACTGGGAATCAAAATCTATTTAACGCTATCATAATCGGCGGGAGAAAGGACATTAAAAAACAGAGAGGGCTAAATAAAAAAAGATGAAAATTCAATAAAAAATATTTTTCTCTTGAAATAAATATAGAAAAAAAATAATAAGAACAGTATTAAAAGAGAAATTCGTATTCAATATAAATCTAGATCAAAATAATTTTAAAATCAATTAATTAAAAATATATATATTTTAATTGATTTGAAATTATTTTTTATAAATTTGAAAATATTAAATTATCGAACGGACGTTAAAAATTAAAAAGAACTAAATAATAAACAAAAAATTGGAACACATAGGTCCAAATATTAGGACAGGTTTACTGGAGCAAAGTATGTTCAATTTCTTTCAATTCGTAACATTTTCTGCAATTTCTACTCAGAATGATATTAATAATTAAAATTGATATTTTCATCTTGATCGTATACAGAATTTAAATAGCTTCATTTGATCATAAAGACTATAGACTTATCATCATGGTCAGAAAATAAACAATCCATCAATAAAAGTTTATATACAAATAATCCCAGGTTTTCCATTTTACTTTATCGTCCTGTTAAGATAAAGAAAAATAGAAAACTTGAGATTATTTGTCACCTGGACTTAGCATCGCAAGATAAATGTTTCATCTTTCACTCTTAACCTTTTAACGTCTTTCGCTTCCACTGGTGTACCGCACTCAGCATCACGAAACAATATTATCACTTAAGTAACAAAATAGCAATTTTTTAAGTTATCTAAACAAATAAATTATAAAAATAAAAAAATATTTATTTTCATATCAATAATTAAAAATTAAACAGTTTTAATTGAATATAATTTTTTTTTTACACGGTAAGGACTTAAACTAGTTTAAATATTGCTCTATATGAAAGACACATTCACAACTCGTAAATTCCCATTCCATTGTTTAAAATATTGGCTTAAAGAATCATCTGATATTAATTAATAGGGCTTGAGAGATTTCGGTCGACAGGACCTTAGATAACTATTTCGGTATTGAGCTAGCTACTGGAACGGAAACACAAATGAATTCGATGATTGTTATTGATATGGTAGGATGCGGGCAGGCACTTAGGGTTATGAGGGAGCCATGTTGGCTTGAGGTGGTTGGGGGAGGGTAGCAACCGATGGGGTCTTTGACGTTCTACTAACGGACATTATTCACTATAGAACTATAGTATGAACTTACGTAGATTGGGAGTGGAACCGAGTGTTTCGGATGCCCGGGATGATGACCAAAAAACATAGAAATGGTTTTTCTTAAAAAAGGAATAATCTTTTGAATAAGATCTAAGCCCAAAAGTTTGTCATGTGTATTAAAAAAATCTAAAATAATTAATTATTCAAACTTATTTAGCAATTAAAGAATTTCATATCTTGAAATAGAATTATAAAGTGAGAAACGTGGGCGTTGATGACCTTAGGGTTTTAGGCCCAAAAGCCCCAACCAACAACAACTACTATAGAACTATAGTTATCTTACAACGTTTATTTCTTAGTAAATCTGGTTTATTATTCAATATTAATAAATTGTATTGATTAAAAATTATAATAAACTACTTATGATTAAAAAATTCTATTTACAAAAGTATTATAATCATTATTTGAAAAAATAAAATATTATTGAATGCATTAAAATCCTTTCAATAATTATTTTGTCTGTTAATCCTGTTCTTAGCTGTCAGTGAATAAAAGAAGATATGTAGTTTTTCTTATATTTTTTTTTTAACCGATGTACTAGGTCGGTTTCATGGGAATTAAAAAATAGGTATAATATTGAAAAAAATATAGATAGAAACTGTAAAATATCTAATAAAGCTCTGAATTTACCTTGTCTCTCAATCTTGGCAGGTTTCCTTTGATTTATAATAGCATAAACATCATACTTATTTTTCTCATGCAAAAAAGAGTTTATACGTCACAAAAACGCTGGAATCGTTTATAGTCTAATAAGGATTCGAAATATCAATTCTTAATTATACATCCGTTCTAAAGATATTATGTGGATTTGATCATTCAAAAAAGTAGGGCAATGTCAAAAATAGTGATAGCGACAATTCTTTTATTTACACAATATTTTTAGATTTTAATTTTTTTTTTTTAGTAATTATTATTCCACTTTAAATTCCTTTATATTTTAAATTATTTAAATAAATAAGTCACAGTTTTTGACTTAATGTGACAGAACTTGATTTGAGTTTCAAACCTTGAACGATTAAAGAAATAATCTGTGTGATATAGTTGTATTTTCAATAACTCCATTTTTTCCTGAATTTGCCAAGTTTAGGCTGAGTAGTAAGAAAAAATAGATTATCTAACTTCTAACTGGCTTAAGCTAATAGATTTCATTGAATAATAAAGACATAGGAAATTAATTATTTTTAAATAAATAATATATTAATGAGCATTTTTAAAAAATATTTTCAAAGCTAAATAATTCAATAATATTAACTGTTTTAAGGAGAAGTTTTTATATTAAACTTTTTTTCAGATTGATCAGTTTTTTTATTTACAATTCATATTTGTAAAAGCATTATACTCATTATTTGAAAAAATAAAATATTATAGAATGCATTCAAATCCTTTCAATAATTATTGCAACCCTCTTTTTACTAAAATTGATTTTTTTATTTACAATTCAATTCAGTAATAATAATAGAGTGTATATTAGTATTGTATAGTATTCATAATTATTAAATGCATAGTAATGTAATGATTAATAAATGCATAGTATTCATAATTGTAAACTATCTGAATATAGAAATAATAAATTTATAAAATATTATTATATAATTTATTATTTTATTACTATTATTTAAAATCGCGATTGATTGTCAATTATTGGTTAATCTATATTAAAACCATGCGTTACGACCTTTTTTCAATTACTTCAACCAATCACTTTTCCAATACTATCATCGATGCAACACTGAAATAAAAAAAAAATGCCGTTTAAATTATTAATAATATTACCATTGTTTTATATAATTTTGAGATATATTTCATATAATTCTTTATTACTATTATTTAAAATTGCGATTGATTGTCAATTATTGGTTAATCTATATTAAAACCATGCATTACGACCTTTTTTCAATTAATTCAACCAATCACTTTTCCAATACTATCATCGATGCAACACTGAAATAAAAGAAAAATGCCGTTTAAATTATTAATAATATTATCATTGTTTTATATAATTTTGAGATATATTTCATATAATTCAAACAATCACTTTTTTTAATATTGATATTATCGCAGCAAAATTCAAATTTAAAAATAAATTGCTGTTTAAATTATTAATAATATTATTAATTTTATATCTAATTTTGGTTCAATTAATATATATTTAATTTTGAGATATATTTCATCATTATTCCATATAAACCATGAGGAAATAAATGGAAAAGATTGAGATGCAGGCAGTATCCATGGAGACAGGCCAGGTAATTGATGTATTTGCCACCTGTGCGGGGAGCGCTACTTGTTGCGGCTCAGCTGGTCCAATTTATGTCTTTAGTTCCCTGGCTGTACTCTAGAGGGCGTTTTTCAACTCTTCACTTCACTTGATAAAAATGAAATATTTGTAATAGATTTTTTTGAAATACATTTAATGTTAAACTATATAATTTTTTTTATTTTTAAATTAACAAATAGATACTAAGAAGAATAAGTTAATCATGTCCTAAACTCTGATAATTAGTAATGCTATAAAGAAAAATAACTCTACGACAAAAAAGTAGTTAGGTGAGTTGGGGGATAAGTGCATATCCGAGACCATATACAAAAATGGGAATTTTTCTAAAATTTGTTAAATTGTTACTACTACCTCCATTGCTTTGTTGCATGTTTTATTTAATTGCTACCACCCATAGTATTATAATTTTAAGTAAATCCACCCTATTTATTTCGAATTACTGTATATTGTACCTTTAAAAAAAAAAACGAGTTTGACCAAAAAAAAAAAACAACATTTATGCACTTACCATTCCTTAATTTATTCAGAGGTCGAAAATTGAAAACAAAAAATTTATAATTTTTTTTAAACACACGTAGACATTGTTAAAAAAATCATAATCGGCTTTTGAATCTTATTTTATTTTTTTATAACAGGTTTATAAATAAGCAAAACATGTTTTTTTACATAGGAGGTACATTAAGTAACCTTCGTTGGGTTAAGCAAAAAATGTCTTTGAAGTTTTCATTTTTCAGCTACCTGCATACCATACCAAGTGTCCAATGGAAAATGTTTACATTATTTACCAGGAGTTTTCGTACAATATCGAAGAAAGACCCTCTCTTGTAATGTTAAAATTCCAAAACATTTCGGAATTTTATAGAGGAGAGAATTAAAATTGATATAAATAAATAATTTTTGAAAGATATATTTGATCTAAATAATTATGGTCTAACCTGAAATATGACCTTCACTCTTACCATTTGCGAATATTTACATTTGACAAGTATATATTTTCTTTCCATTAAGACAAAATGATAAATCAATTTCATAACTAAAGATGTATAGTTATTGGTTTTAAATTTTTCTGTAAAAAGTTTTATCACAATTTTTGTAGTTCAAAGTAGTCCCTCAGATGTCCAAAACTTTTTGGTTACACTATTATTGATATATTTGAGTTTCCAGCTCCCGGTGTCATCTTCTTTTCTGAAACCCAAAAATCATCTGCATACGACAAACTACGCCTTATTATAGTCATGTAGATAAGACCTTTATAATAAATTGAAAAATTCAGAGAATTAATTAAGATTTATTAGCAAATAAAGTTGATTGTCTTCTATGAATATCAATTTTTGTAGTAAGTCAAAATTAAAACTTACGTGGGAACAAAAGTATATTAGAGTTGAAAAGATATTAACTAAGTAAATTATATTTTTATTTTGTCTAATAAAATTCTAGCTAATTCGAATTAAAAGCCAAAATAGCTGGCAAATGCATCTCCACAAATACATACATTTACTTAAGTAAAGATATTCTAAATTGTTCCTATTCAAATCGATTAGCAATTTTAAAAAAGTATACTAAGGAAGTATAATTTATTTTTTAATTTGTATTAATCTTTTTATTTCAATGCCAATTAGGGTTATACTTACATATCTCTTTTCTGATCATTATAAAAAGGCAATGAAATTCGATTAAATGAAGAGACATTTTGAAACTTGAAGTTAAAAATTTCAATAATAAAGTTTAGTTGTGTATTTTCAATCGTATCTATATGTTTATAATGTGTATATATGTATATCAAAGCTTCAACATATTAATAAATATCTGTTGCTTTTCATTCTTCATACATTTAATGTTATCTCAATAAACGTTTTACTACAGAAAACGTAAAAATAATAGCTTTGAATATTCAATAAATAATATTTAGAATAAATAAACTCTCTTAAATATAAGTTGATATATCATCTTGGTAACTCTGTAATCTAAATGTAAATGTAGGACATTTTTAAAATAACCCGTATTTTTAGGAATGCATCCTATTTTTGTAGGCATGGTTCATAATATTTTTGGCAGTATTTTCATGAAGAGTTCTGGTTTATATAAGAACAGTTATTAAAATAGTTAATTACATTATATTATATGGTCAAATGATGAGATTTAAATATGAATCTAAAACTTTAACTAATTACATCAGAAATTTAGATAGGATATTGAAACTATAGTTAGTTATCAGCATTTTAACAACAAATGAATTAAAGTTAGTTTGTGATAAGGACAAAATTAAAACTTATTTTATTAATGATCGTGTATTACATTTAAATTATATCAAGTTTATATATATATAGTTGATACATGATTAAACTGAAGTCTTGAAGAAATCTCAAACTGTTTTAACGCCACCAAAGTTCTATCAGCTGCCAATAGATGGTGTTAGGTCCTTTATTCCAGAAAACATGGCCTGTAAGAAAATCATTACTTCAGGACACTATACAGAAATTTTTAAAAAATATATCATTTTGTATATCCACTAACATTATTTATTCTTGAAAAATTATAATACTCTGTCCTTACAAATCATATGTTTATCCATCAGTAAATGGTAACCACTAAATGTAATTACGAACTTTAAAAACATTGAATCAATTATTTAGTTTTATTAAATGAATAATATATTCAATTATTGATGACATAAAGTTAATGAGACTTTAAACTGTACAAATAAAATTGTTGCAAGATTACAACAAAAAGATATTTAAATTGTTATTTTAAGTAATTTTTATTCTCGGGCTGATTATTTCCAATATATATGATAATTAATGTATGACACAGTTTTTATAATTACTTAAATGTATAATATATAAATTTATATACACTAACTTATTTGGAAATCTTTGTTATTGTTTGGACATTTGGTATGGTCTGTAAAAACAACATTTGTTAATAATGTAGAAATGAAAATGTGATTCATACTTAATGTCGTAGTGAGCATTAATCTTTCATAGTAACAAAAAACCAAATCTACAAACTTTTCCAAATATAGGTTTCCGGAAATTAAACTCTTCCAAATAAAAAAAATTAAATATTTTATACTACTAATATATCTATTGTAAATAGATATAAATGATAATATGGATTAATAAATTTTAAAATATAGGATTATTTGGTTGGTATTTGTGAAAACCCCTTAGCTAAATATCTATGGGGGGAGAAACCTTATATGATTATATATATTTTTAATTATTTTTTTGTTATAGCGTAATATTATGCTCTGTCTCACTCAAGGTCACAGATAATAGAGATATATGAGTACATTCATACCATATTTACTGAAAATACAAATAATCACAAAAAAACAGACCTAACTCTAGTTCTAAAACGTATAAGGAACATGAATTTTTTATTATTCTTGCATAAAATGTAGTGAAGAAACAAAATATAATTTTACTTTAGTGCCATAAACATTTAAAACACAAGGATTCTTATAAATTACATCCAGCCTATTTTGTAGTTAAAATTAGTATTGTTATAAATCAATAATGGAATGTGTCACTTATAATAATAATAATAATGATTAAAGTGCAAGAATATTAATAATAATTGAGATATTATAGTATTAAACTACTTTATTAAAATTAGAGCGTTCTATTATTTACTAAATTTCTTTCCTTTATTAAAACATGAGACATTTATATCGATTATTGTATATAATCTGTTTTAAAAAATCAGTAATATGTACTTTTCTTGTTATATCGAAAAAAAAAAAAATCTTTTAGAGTTGATGTACTAATTTATCGACTTGAACTTTCATGTTTTTTCTAATAAGTTATATGTATATAATGTGTATAATTAAGTTTTATAATCAGTACTAATTCTTTTAATTAGTATTGGATTTACTTGAACTTATTATTTATGTATACTTGTGTTGTTAATATTAAATTATCTAGTTAAAGATTCGAAAATGCAATGGAAAATTCATTGATTATTGATTATTTCTGGACGTAATCTCATATAATGTGCGGAAGTTCATTTATTAGTGCTTTAAGAATGCCGTTGACAATTTTTTCTGGACCATCAATAGTAGATCCTCGATTTGATCAGGGGCACTGTACGAGTCTGCTCTCTCTCGGAGTAGTTACGAACTAGTTGTAGGTCCTTAGGAGGCTTCTGATTGGTCGGTTTGGACAGATGTCTGTCTTTGAGGTGGGGGCGGAGGTGGGAGAAAGGGAGAAGAAGGGATGGCCCTGGAGGGGAGGGGTTCTCCAACGGTCCTGGAGCGAGAGGGATAAAGATGGAAAGAGAGAGAGGGGGCAAGAAAGAGGGAAGGGAAATTAAGGAAAAGTCTGGAGAAAGGTATTTTTCAAACGTCACATTTCATAAGTAAGAAATCCATCAGGGCGGTTGGCTGGCTGGAAGAGAAAAATAATTTATTTCTGACCACCATCAGCCAATGCCAAAACCTCTGAGGTCTGCCTATCTGTCTGTGCGGCTTCCGGAATTTCCCCCAGAAAATCCTTTGAATGGTTCTTGACAAGAAAATTGATTGTTAGTATACTCATCTCTTTGGCCCTGGATATCTACATTTTCAAAACCTTATAACAGGTTTTATACCATTAAAATCTTGAATGGACAAAACTATGTATTAAACTACATACATATTTCGTTCACAATAGTATCTTATTTTATTATATCAAGTATCATATTAGTAACATTAATAATGTTTAAGCAGAAAAAATAATTACCTGAAAATTCGTTAACTACATTATTATAACACGATTTCAAAATTTAAATATTTACTTATAATCTTTATATCCACTCTAATTATGCTAAAAATTCAAAGCTTTAATATTTTTTTCACTACCCACCAATTAGAAAATGAAAAGAACTTTTACTGAACTTAAAGTATTTTATAAAAGCAGTTTTTGAAATTGGCTGGTTATAAAACCTCTAGGAATTTATTTCCATTCTGATTCAAACTTTTCATGAAGAAGATTTTTTCTTATAATACACCCGAAATTTGATAAATTAAAAAATAATATATATACTTTTCTTTTCACTGTGAACCGCTAACAGGAATTGTGGAATTGTATATAGTCTGTTGTTACTAAAATTCAAAATCACAAACCTTAAACCAAGTGCATTTCTCTGTCCATCCTGTTTTTATTTTTAATTAAAAATTAATAAACACATATTATTAGAATATCATTTTATAGTTACCTAAAGTTTTTATTATATGCTGGTACATACTGCAAAATTCACAATCTTCACTTAAGTGAATTTTAAAGTAAACAAGAAAAATCTTTAATTTAAATAAAACAAGATTTTGTAACTTGCATTTTATTTCTGAAAATATTTTCTTGTGTGACTACCTCAATCTATAACAGTCAAACCCTTCCTAAAATGGTTTGACGTTTCACTTCCCACAATCAGATATAACAATTTAAATATATTCTATCGTTATTTTAACACTTATGACTCATAATATTATAATTTTTGAAAAAAAATTATTTTGACTTATTTCTATACAATTCCTCATTAAATTAAATTTTACAACAACCTCTTAAACACTTACATTAGAACCAAGTCATTTTTTCATTTCTTTTTTTTTTCTTAAATAAACTTGAAAATATCTCAGCTAAAACATATGAGTAGCCTACCCTAACACAGAACACGTGGCTACACTTAAAATATTCTGACGAGAATACATTCATAATGAGAGATCATTAAACACTTAGATTCTGATCTCAGAACAATTTCATTCAAAGGGTTAACCGGTTCTAATTTGGTCAATGGGATAGTTGGTAATATGTCACAATTTCTAGATATGCAAAGAATTTTATAATATTAATTCATTTATAGTCAAAAATAACTTTTCTTAGATGCATAAAGTGATAAGAAATGAACGTTAATAAACATTATAGAATTGAAAACAAATAACTAAAACTTATAAATAGTGTTAGAATGAAAATTATTTGACTAGAAGAAGCAACTCCCCAGATGGGGCGTGAACAGACCGCACGTTTTCGTATTGAATAATACTTCGTAATAGGAGCGTAGCAGAGATACTTTCTCACACGAAGATATAAATAAAATGAGTACCTGCACCATCGGTGGTGTGAATAATGCTGTTTATAGCTAACAAAATATTGTATGGAGCAGTAAAATAAAAATTTAGCGTATTTAATTACAAAAGTAGGCAATTATTGTAATTAAAGAATCCATATATGTGTCTGAATTAGTTAAACATTGAATATTAATAATTCATATATCTTATATAATATAATCCTAAAATTCTTATGTCTTCTATCAATGATCAAAATTGTGAAACAGTGGGGTTCAATTAGGACATTGAAATTGCATACTAGCAATTTTTATTTAATTCAAACTTTTATTTATTGATAAATATTACAATCTGCTACAATGTTGTTGGCCAATTGGTAATAGTGATAACTCATCATATTCATGCGAAAATTAAAAAAAAAAATAATAAATTAATAAATAAATGAAAAATAACTTCCATAAGAGTAAATAAAATCTCTTTCAAAATATATATATATATATAAACAGAAGGAAAAAAAAATTAACATAATCAAATTTTGTACATGAAGAGAAAAAAATGAATAATAATATCAAAAATAAATAAATAAAAAAAAAAAATTATCACTAGTTAACTTCACTACTTAGTTTTATAAAAATAATTTTAATGACTTTGTATACATAAGAATTTCTTAGTTATCATGAATTTTAATTCCAATAGATAGGTTGAAATTAATGAACATTAAAAATATTTCTGAAAATGTAATAACTATAAAACCTTTTAGTTTAGCTTAATTATTATTTCCTATTTTTTTAATTACATTTTTCGTATCCAATAATATTTGTTACCGAAAAAAATATATATAGTCTCAGGATCGTAAATTGTCACTCGAATTATAAGTTTTAGACATTAGGAACAAATTTGGCACCGTGTCTGTCTGTTTGTTGTCAAATTTCTTTTCAGGCATGCTTGATCGAACAATTATTCTAATATTATGACATTTTCATAAATTTGCAGGTTGGTATTTAGTTGGTTCCATGGCGGTTTAAAAAAAAATTATTAAAACTGGACATACAGATAATTATGTAATTATCTATACCGTAGCATTGGCAAGGCAGTATTTGACCAAGGTTTTAAACGTATTACCAAAAAAGACAAGTAAATATAGAGAAAAATGTTTGTAAATATTTTGTTAAAAACTGAATTATTATTACAAGATAGTGCCTACGAATATCTTAAGTCCTTAGATTAAGGGAAACTCTAAATAAGTATAACAAAAAAAATTATATTTTATTTGAAGTTTTTAAAATTGAAAATCGTATGGTTTCAATCAAGCGCATTTCTGATTCATTAAAAATAGATTTTTAATTAATTCTTTATTTCAATTATTTTTCAAATATTAAAAAAAATAAACAGATATTATTATTAAAACATAAAGAATATTTCGAAAAAAAATTTGCCATACTTGATATAACAACATAGTGTTATATTATATATAAATTATATATCATGATAACATATTAGGTAACTTTTAAATGAATTTAAAACCAGTTATTAATGTAATACATTTATCGTAGCATCATATCTGAATTATATCTTGTAGTTCTATAAAGATATTAAAGTCTAATTGCTGAATAAAATTGAATAACGAATATCCTAAAATGTAAAAATGAATAATATATATATTTTAATGTGATTTTTCTATTAATTGTATCTTTATTAAATATATTAAAATTTGAATTTGATATTATTAATATAAGAAAATTTTATGGAGTTTAAGGTGTGCCTAAATTTCCTTAGCTTTTTTTTTTGTTTTGTTTTTTAGTTGAAATTAATTTTTTACTATCAGAGAAATAACATGCTTTCACTCCTCTTCAGCCCTAAATGAGTTCTGAGAAAGACCGACCCCAATCGGCCTAAAGTCTTCGGTAGAGCAGAAAGCGAAAAACAAAAAGCAACGTAAAAAAAAAAAAAAAAAAAAAAAAATCTTTCCAGAGGAGCCATTATAATTAGGAGAGTCAGGAGCAGCCTTCGTGGCCGGGAGGGGGGGCCTACATTTTTGGATAGAATAATACCAGGGTATGGGGAACATTTTTGGATAGAATAATACCAGGGTATAGGGAACATAAGAAGACGTTACGTCAGAGGAGGAAGACAAATGGCGAGTAAGGGAGCCTAAGCTGACAGGCGAGAAGCCACGATATGCTCGCCCTCTTACACACTTCTTCTCCTCTCTGTCTTTCTTCTCTGTGTCTTTCTTCTCAGTTCGTCGTTCTCACACGTCCTTTCATGCCACTACCGGGGCATTATACGGCGGAATTGATTCTGTCTTCTTTAGAGAGGCGGGTAACTGGACGAAGCGGTTTATGAAAGGGTGATTCTTTTCCAAGCGCTTAACCTCTCGGATAGAGGTGATGGATAGGAGTCTAAAGGAGTTTCGGGTTCTATTCTTTCTTCATTTCGCTCTATGAACTTGAATCATAATGAAAAAAAAAAAACGCGGAATCATTGAAAGAACGTAATCATTAAAAATTATAATTACGAAGAGGCACTGAATTATTTAAAGCAGGTCTTTAAATTTAATTTAAAATTCGTCATTATACTTTTTCTTATTTTATTTATATTCATATTTCGACTCTGCACCTTCATATTTCTATCACATTTTACCCAATATTGTGGCAATTGTAATATTCATCCATAAAATAACAAATTAAAAATAATGGAAAACTTAGGATCATGCAAAGTATTTGGAATTAAAAAATAATAAAATATAATATTACATTTGATTGGTAAACGAAAAATTATTGAATTGACAAAATATAATACTTAGCACATATATTGCACATATGCACGTAAAATTTTAAAAAATGAAAATTTTGAGATATGCGTTTAATCTTAACAATACGGGTATGATCTATACTGTGAAACACAAAATCATAGTAAAAAATATATCATAAAATCTAAGTAAAATAAAATATTTCGAGATATTACTGCTTTGAACTGTGTATAATTCAATTGCTGTGTATAATGTAATTGCTAAGATTACATGCGTATCTAAAATATGAATGGACGAGATGTTACACTGTTGAACTGATGTAAGGCACGAAGCACCTTTAATTATGCAAAACAATAATAACTATCATCCCATAATTATATGACTTGCAGTTCTCCGACATGACCTCGGTTGTCTAACCCTCGAAGACTGTCCATTTTCCTCTCTAACCTCTTCCATTCGTGTGTATCTCTAACATCATCATACCATCATGTTTTATTATCTATTATGATTTAAATCATACATCATCATTTATACCACGTTCCAGTCTTTCTATCTGTTCTAACCATCATATTCAGACCCTCTTGATTGTAGATATATGAGGTGTTCAATATAATTTCCTCAGCTTTTCGTTTGTTACCTGCCAGTTTATTGGTTGGAGCCTTCAATTTTTTGAAAGGTTTTTGTTTTCCACATTTATACAGTATAGATATGATCATTATACTCATAAAAAGAAAATTTGTTAAAATGATTAATGATTTTATTAAGTCAGCTCAATGTAATGATTATGAATTAAAAATTGAAGGAGTTTTAAGTTTTAATTGCGTTATAGAACAGTTGTTCGATCATACTGTTTGGTAGTCATTTTGTAAATGCTAGGAAGATGTCACAACTTAGCATTTTATCGCAGCATCTAATCTTTTAGATCATCAAGAATAAATATTTTTGTGACTAATTCTTAAATGAGACTCAGTCGTCACTAATAGGCATAGTTTGATACATAAAGGATTTAATATTACCTGATATAATGTGAAATGAGTAATCGAAAACAATCCTCGTGCTTCTTGGTGCCAGAGTGAAAACACGCATCAGCTTAACCTACATACCGGCTTAAATTAGATTTTAATTGATACCGCGACTGGGAGGAACGCTAATGAATGTTTGTTTTTTGAAGAATCCAAAAAAGTTCTAATCCCTCCTCCCGGCACCAGCTCGGACCGATCTCCGGGCGGATTTCAAGTTAATTAAGAAAGCATCAAAGCTGGTTTTGATGGATTAAAGGCCCGGAGAAAAATGTCTTCTCCAGAGAATCGGAAGGCTCAGGGGCAGAGGGGAAAGAATTATCCCTATCTTCTTTCCCTTTGTTTTATTTTTTTCCCTCCTCTTCCCCTCATCCAATTATTTTTAACTTGATCGGATCAGGCTGATTTTTTATCCGGACACGGTCTCTTATTAATGGGATTGTTTTATTTCGATATTGTATGCAGCTCGATTTTCCTTGTGTGACTCATATTTTTAACATGTCATTATTATTTAAGTCATAAATACAATAATACAAGAGTAATCCCAAAGTAAGGTCTCATATGTTTTTTTTTTAATTCAGATTTCCCTTTATTTTCTATAATTTTAAAGATTCGTGGTTGGTATAATTTTCAACATAATCGTAATGCAAAGACACCAAAACAGCATTTGTATCATCTTGTCACCTTCAAACTAAATGTTTTTCCGTGCAATAGGATGGCTCTGATATAATGTTCCACATAATCGTGGTCCCAGCAAGTATTAAGTCAACCAACAAAATCTACTTTCCATTTCGATTAGTCAATAATCGACTGTATATGAATTTTTATTTTACTCTTTAACTGCTACACCTTCCTGCTTAACACTCTCCCTACAATCCAGACTTGGCACCACTGAAAACATTGGATGGAAGGCGATTTCCGACGAGAAGATGAAAAATGAGGTTTACTGTTTTTTCAAGGACGTGGCGGGGAACTGAGCAAGTAAATCGCATCTTCAAAACTGCATCGATGGAAGTGACAATAACTTTAAAAAATATACGGATGCTCTACCTTTACAATTATTCAAATATTATTGAAAATCGTGTATTTCAATAAAAAAAAAAAAAAAAAAAAAAAAAAAAAAAAAAAAAAAAAAAAAAAAAAAAAAAAAAAAAGAAGGAAACCTTAAATCTTTTGAAATTAAGCAATCTGAATTTAGTCCATTTTGAGGACCACTTTCATACTGAAAAATATAATAACACATTAAATAGTGAAATCTCAATAATTTAACAAATAAGAATTAGTGTCTACGCATTGTGAAAACAGAACCTTTATACATAGTAAGAGCTTCTTAGCGTGAGGCCACACTAATTTATCTGGAATAAAGGAAACATGGACTGAAGGGGGTGAGATTTTTCACGTAGTCTCTTGGGTTGGCCTTTTCCCCAGCACAAGTCTCTGGGGAGCTTTTCTTTTTTCCGGATCAAAGAAAAGTATTTTATAAAATAGACCTGGCAGCTTTGAACTATTCGTGTAAGCTATGTGCATACGTATATGTGTTTATTCAAATGAATACTTAATAATAATAATATAATGTTAAATCAAATTTTTCGATTAAAAAGAGTACTGTCATTTTGCAAAACATAAATATATCCAAACAATTATGTCTTCAATAGAAAAATTCATAAATAAATGTTTTACAAACAATAACGAACTAAAATCTTCGTAATTTATTCAGTACTTAAAACAATAGATTAATTGAGTGATTTAATAAATAAAGAATAATATTAAATGATTTATTTTTTGCTAGCGATTAATTATTTATGATAAATATTAAAGTTTGAATATACTAAGAAGAATTGTATAATAAATATATAAACAATTAAATAAATATGCATTATAAAAAACTAATAAAATGTTTATATAAACAATAACGTTATATAAAAATAATACTTATTATTATTGTTGAGCAAACGAGTAGAAGTAATGAGGTATTAAGAATTTCTGTGAATGAAAAAACGTCAAAACGTATCTTGTATAAAATGTTTTTCAAAAGTTACAATGTCTTCCGACCATCAAATAATAAATTAAAAATTTCAAACATTGTAAATTATGACGTTGGCTGATTTTATGAACAAGTATTTAAAAGTTTTTTTTTTCGAAATATTTTTACTGCCTGTCACACACCAAAGCAGTGTGCCTATTGTCACACTGCCTGGTAGAATCGAAAGCCATTTCTCAAACTAACCACTAACTCTACCACAAAAAAAAAAAAAAAAATTCTATTAATTCATAACTAATTATATAATGAGTTTAAAAGTATCCTATTGTATTTTAGTGGTTTGAAAAATAATGTTTTATGGAAAGGTTTTACAGTACTCCAGGCCATGAGCCGCTTTTAAACAATTGATAACATCAGAATAAAGCTGGAATGATGGATTTAAACAAAATTCAGATGAGCTAATCATGGAGTCAGGGGGAGAGCGGGGTAACAATAAGCGACCCGCTGTTGAGGATATGACAACTTTGTGTATCCCTGTTTTGCATCTCCCCCCTCCTTTCTGGGGGGTGGGAATCGGGAATTAAATCTCAACCCTCGTCCGACGGGGTTATTTCAACGTCCCTCTCCCTAACAAATCTATGTACTCCGTGTTTTCATTCCTGTATGTAGGGATAAAAATAATAATATTATGGCATTGATAATTATTATAGCCAGTATCTATTAATTAACTAAGTGCTGAGATCGAAAACTCTCTCACGAACACAACTGTGTCCTAATTGATCTTCATGTTGAACATTTTTCCTAGTATGTAGTACACAATTAAAAAAATAAATTATATTTAATTTAATAAATTTACATGATCAAGACTCAACTGTTAACAGACTGTATAGAAAATAGAGATAGTTGAATTCATCAATAAATTGCTCAGTAAACCCGCTTCCAGGTTCCTTAATTCTTTTCCAAAGTCGATGCCTTTCAAAGAAAATTCTCTTCTTGAAATCAATTATTTAAGTTCCTAAGTTTCACTGATAATTCTACAGTAACAAATTCAGTTTTGAAAGAAATATAAATCTTAAAGTGTTTGTGAAAATATCCACTTATGAACAGCTTCAGGCTGTGATTTAGTACTTGCTATTTGGACTGGAATGTAGATCTATTTAATTTATTGATTATTTTTCTTGTTATTAAGTACAGTATCTAGAGAGGGTACAATAAAGAGTATAAGTTTGAAAATGACCGAAATAGATTGTGTTATTTTTGATCAAAACGCTAGTTTAGCAAGCACTCTCTGTCTCCACTAGGCCCCAACACCAATGACGCGGTTGGGAGAGAAGCCCTGGGATCTTTTGGAGCCCTGCCTTGCCTTCCACACGGGTGTGGCAAGGCTTGGCTCGGAGTTCCCTTGTAGAATGTATATATTATTATACATAGTTGTGAATGTGTATTCATTCCATTTTTACTTAAATTAATTTTTTTTTTTATACTTTATTTATTTTTATTATTTTATCACTTTCTTTATTATATTTTTGATATAAACTCATATTTTTATTTATACAAACCATAATAGTATTTTTTTAAATTTATATATTTTTTGATCATTATTTGTTTTTCTTTTAATACAATGAGTACTATTTTTGTCATTTACATTTAATTTTAATTTTTTTTTCTTTTATTCATTTATATCAGTACATTTCGTATGAAGGAAGTTTTGAACACTAATATTTAATACTCTTAATTTGAGGCGTATTGTATTAATTTTCTTCAATAAAATAAAATAAATCTAAAAAAAAACTTTAAATTTCTGTGATGTTTGTAAAAAAATAATTTCTTACTTCTTCTAGTTATTATCATAACATTATTATTCTATTTTAAGAAATTAATGATTTTAAAGTTTAAATATTCTTGTTTTGTTTTTTGTTTTCTGATTCAGAAAGGAAGAGGGGACGGCAGACCTACACTCGGTACCAGACGCTGGAGCTGGAAAAGGAGTTCCACTTCAACAGGTACCTGACGAGGCGGCGGAGGATAGAGATCGCCCACGCGCTTTGCCTGACGGAGAGGCAGATAAAGATCTGGTTCCAGAACCGGAGGATGAAGTGGAAGAAGGAGAACAAGACGAAAGGAGACCTCGGAGCCAACGAAGGCAGCGACCTGTCGCCGCAGACGTCGCCTCAGTGAGATCCGGCCCTCGAGGAGCAGTTTCTCTAAATCGTGAAAGAAGAAATGGAGGAATTAAAGGAAAGAAAGGAATAGAATAAAAGAATAATCTCCTTCGTTCCCGCTCCTTCGAGGAACATGGACTCCGATGGTTAGCACCAGCTTATATATTTATTGAATCGTCATGTATAGCGCTACCAAAGCTAAAGTATTTAGAGTCACGGAAATATTGGACATAACGTGGAACTCATAAGTGTTATTTTTTTTTCTCTTCTGTGTGCGCGTGTTTTAACTGAGGACCATTTTGGCAAAAATCTGTGTAATATATGGCATCAGGACAATTACAAATGTATAAAAAAAAAAAAGCATGGAAATGTAATTTATTTTTCAGTTTAATTATTATTATATGATACCACAAGCGCAACTGCATCCCCCTACGACTCTGCGGTATAAATACTCAAATGATTGATATAATAATACAGAGCTGTAGAGCGGTGTATTTGCGTTTGAACTACCTCTAGAGGGATAGCATCCCCTTCCAGTATCATAGTTACCAAAGTATACAAAAATTTAAAACAAAAAAAATTATACCAATGGTCAAGTGGCAGACCTTAGAAAGACAATATCTTATGGAAGTGTATAGATGAGGTGATGAAAATTATAAATAATATGGAAACAGAGATACGTAATGAGCCGTGACAAAATATATGTATAAATATATATGTAAAAGAATATTTTAGATTGCTAAATAGATCTCTAAAGAAAAAGTGCAAATGTGGATGTGAGTTGTATGAGTGATGCCAAGTTTATAGGCATAGTGATCGTGTACCTACTAGTTCGTATTTGTATTTAAAAAATAATAATAAAAATATAAAAAAAAAAATCATAAATAAACCTTATACATAAAAATCGTGTTTTGTGTCAACATAGTGTTAAATATATATATAATTAAAGCTATATATATTTACATAGTTATCATAATGAAAAATGAGTAAAATTAGGTGTCTGGAACTTGGCTTATCTCACTAATTATGTTTTGTGAAGGTAAGCTGTATACCTAAATTTTTGGCCTTCTTTGTAACGAAGTATACGCTGAAAAGTTCAAATTTTTCCAGAACCCTTACACACCATGAATTTTGTCAATAAACTAATAAAAAAATCAGATTGCACTTTAACTCTGTCGCACCCTAAATGTCAAGGATTATATGTATATTAGATATTTTTGAGATATTTTCGCATTTATAATAATCTTTTTAATAATTGTTTCATCCCCTCAACGTTCACCTTCATGGTCGGGGTTTTAGTTTTGGTAGGCTTATGATCATTTATTTTATATTTTTCAAATTTTCAGATTTTGTACTTAATGTGAAAAAACCCCGACCATGACAGTAGCAATGTTGAGTCGATGAGAATATTTAAAAAAAATAAAAACACAAAAAAAATTGGTATTCAACTGTTTGGACTGAAAGAGTTTTACTAATATGAAAGAAATGGTGCGAATGTTTTTAATTTTTTTTTTAATTTTAAATTTTAGGTTCGTTTGAGCATTGTATTTATAAAACGGCCAAATAACAGTTCCTGGATTGTAATGTGAAATTTATTTGGTAATAATTAGGTCCGCGAGTGAATGTTGTCTATTTTCTAATTGGCATTGTATAGTATATTGAATAATTATACCAGTCATATTTGTAATTCAATACTCAATCTAGACATATTTTGTACGGTATTGAATTATATATTATATATGTATAGTACATAATTGTGTATATGTAGAGAGTTAAGCATAGTAAAAAGTTTTATTGAAAAAAAAAATTATTTACCAATAGAATAAAAGAAATCCATCTCAGAAAGGCTGATTCTCAATTTTATATAGTTCTCTGGAAACAATATATATATTCACAAACGTATGGGTTTCAATGATGATTAGAATTTTGTATTTAAAATGGACATTCAAACGATTCGAGTGGATTTCTTTTCTATGAATAAAAATGATATATTTCAAAAATATAAAATGACAAAAAAAAAATTACAAAAAACAAAACAAAAACAATACGGTATTATTTGTAGATAGTCGAGAACATACCTCATATTATCGTCATTCGTTTTATATATATTGTTCTTTTCTCCATATCTCTCCCCCCCTCCCATTTTTCCATTTCTCTACATTAGTATATGTAGCCTTCTGGTAGTTTGTATGTACTATTTCTATTTACAGAGTACCTCTTTTTTCTAATAACTATTTGTGATTTTTAAAGATAATTAATTTATGTTTTATAAAAGTTGAGCACTCATCCCTACCCTTTTCCCTTTACCCCCCTCCCTTGGAGATCTATTTATTGATATAGTCATTGTAAAGTTGTCATATTTGTAAGTATAAATTGTAAAATCAATATAAAATTTGTCCTATATAATTTTGTGTTTGAAGAAATAATAAAATTCTTTAAAAAAAAAAAAAATAATATGTGGTTGAAACTGCTGTTTTTTTTTTTTCATAATGGACCTTCCAACAGTAAAAAAAAGTTTATTTCTTTCATCATATATTAAAAACATTTTGTTAAAAAAAAATTACAACTACTGAATAAGTAATTTCATAAAAGAAAAGAAAAAAATATATATAATAAACACTGGATGTTCCTCATTTGAGGATCTGTCGTTTGAAATTTATAAAGTAAAAAATTTCTATGTAAACACCAAATTATATCTTCGTCAGGCTGTGGACATGTTGTTTTATTTTTTCATGAAGAAACATGAAGAGTGAGGTGCTCTGCCATTTTTCATATACCATTCTTCATTTCATCTTGATAAGGTAAGAAATACATTGTTCGTTACCTTTTTTGCATTAGTTGTGTTGCTTTAAATTATTTTGTGGATTCTTATTATTAGTAAACTACTCATTCAAATATTATCAACAATGTTACAGAGTTAAATAAAGTAGTAATGTAATGTTTTTGAGCTGCATATAATGTTATAGTGGCGTGAATTAAACATATTTTAATTTGTGCATGTTGTTTATTTGTAGGTTATAGCACGCTGCATGCCAAGTTTTTTTTTATAATTAGATTTGGTAATAAGTTCAAACAAAAAAAAAAGTTAAAATTAGTAAGGTCATATAAAGTCAAATTAATAGAAAAATAATTTAAAAGTGGTTTTTGAAACTTGCTGTTTGAACAAGTAATGATAACATTCTGTGTAATTTTGAATTCTATTTCATCACTTTTATTTTATTAATTATTAAATTTATTTTGCAAATATAAAATATTATTAAAGTTAAAAGGATATAGGAGAATAAAAAAAAAAAAAGAAGCTTTTGTTTGGTTAAATTCTTGCATTGTTGATTAAAAATAAAAATGAATTATTACTTATTAATAAACATATGTTAAATAAAATAATAATGTTTGCCATTCAAAACCTTTATTAAACAATGAACTATAGTATCCAAAACTAATGCATACTTACTGCGTATTACTTAGTCCCATGGCTTGTTAACCACGACAAACCCAAAATCAGTGTCATCTAAGATGATGTGATGAATTATCACTGTACATTTTGTTCAAAGATAAATTACTGGATTTTATTATGAGTAATATAAATTGAAACAAAATTTATTTTATTTTTCTAAATATATATATTACTTTTAAGAATTACTATTAAGTTATTATGTATAATATACTTTCCTCTAAAAAAGTTGCATCTTAATTATTCATCACAATTATTATTGTTGTAAAAAGTAGGACTAAAGGCTGTATTTATGAATGTACGTAAAAACACACCTTACTAAAGTTACCCTTTGAGTGAACACCTTTAGCTTCATTAAACAAACTATTGTATATAATATGCCTGTCCTGGACTCTCTTCAGGAGAAATAGTTCCTAAGGAATTCTTATAAATAAAAGGAGTTTACACAAAATGAAAGCTAAAGGTGTGCATTTAAAGGAAACCTTTAGCAAGGTGTTCCTTAGAAACGTTCATAAAACTACAATACGGTATGAAACCATTCACAAAATGTCTTTATGTAATATGTAATGGTAGAAAATACTTAAGGGATGTTTTGCGTATTGGGATATGAATAAATCCTTACCTAAAGATTTATGAAATGATGAAAATGTTTGTACTTCGACCTTGTTCTGAATGGGATATCTATTGACTTTAACCAGGAGCGTAGGTGCAAAAAATTATTGGATAAATCTAAAATTTCCCGCTAAGTTTGTTTAGATTTTCTAAACTGAGAGTGTACCGTGAAAATTGTCATTTTTCAATACATTTTTAAAAAATTGACCAATATAAATATCACTCATAAGAAAAAGTTTAGCAACCTCTTTGAATAAGATTTTACCATATTTGTCATATTTTTAAGTAGGTTTTCAAGTTTCACATCTTTTTTTTTTTTTAATTATAAGAGAGCTGAGTATAGTATAAAGGTATTTCACAATAAAACAACATTGCGCTTCGTTCTTCGGATTCAAAGAAATGAAATGAATCCTCACCTTAAGGGATGCACTTCTTTGTTAGCTAGCATAGTCTTATTCGATTGAAAATCTGAAACAACTTCGTATATTTTATTTATTTTATATTAGATAAAATACAATGATTAATAATCGAGCAATTCAACTTACAAACCTCGACATACCAATAGCATCATGCTGTGGTAATGATACTTCACTTTCGTGTAAAACCCCAGGCCTTGCTAAGTTCTACACTGTCCCCATACTTGCCCCGCTGAGACGGTAGACGCTGGCAGAGATGTATCCGTCGAGGCAAGTATTAATCTGGCTGGATGCTGACAACGCCCGTAGTCTATTGATCCCTACGGCCGCTGTTAACTCTCCATTTTCTCTATTGTGTCTCCTCCATTCCTCATCTTTGTAATAATTTCTTCTTCTACATTTTGGGCTTTTATCTACCTAAAACACAATACCAAAAGTATTTATATTTGTTATGTCCTTAGATCGTCCGATCAAAATTATGGTAGAGGAAGGTTTTAAACATTTGTACTATCTATTTTTTTTTTTGTTCTTGTACGTTTAAGTCACACATAACGATGTTATGATTCAAATTAGTTTCTAAAAATTATTGAATAAATATTAGTGAATTGTATATTTTTATTTTTACCTTAGAATGAAAAATAGTCATATTGTGTATATACATACATCATATATATATATATATA
>NW_027108914.1:1344918-1350075 GCF_000696795.3 Halyomorpha halys | reverse complement strand
TTTATCAAGGAACCAATTATTTATTTATTTTTCTTATGCCCTCTTTATTTTTACTTACCAATATATCTGATATATTTGGTATTGGTATTGGTATTGGTATTTGGTGGGGGGAACAAGTTCCGCAAGTGTGCTTGCTTCATGGTCCTCTTTGCCAACCCCTGGCGACAACCACAGTTGTCGTGGCTTGTCAAGATTCACTTTTCGGGACCACCGAAAAATAAATTTTATCTGCCCCAGGTGGGAATCGAACACACAACATTCCGAACCGAGCGCTCTGGGACCTACACCCCAACCCGCACGGCCGTCACCACATCCCATATAATATGTATACAAAGATGTTCGAACGTAAGTTAATTTAAACGAAATGGTCAGGGCTGGGGTCAAGAAGACTTTTTCTAGTGTTGAAATTTATTAATCTGATTTATATATCGTCGGATTATTAGTGAAATGTTAAAAAGACTTAAGTCTAAAAAAAATATTGGTATCATAAAAATCTGCTTATAAAAGTATGATTACTATTCATAACATTCATAATATTAAAAAAAAAACTGAATTATTAAATTGTTATAAAATATCTTAAAACCTTAATTTTCGTCTTAGTGTATTTTACTTGTAAGCCAATGATACTTAACCTAACTAAAAGTGTTTTAAGTTGTTTTTACATATTTTTTTAATCCATTAAACAAAAAAGAAATAAAAGCAAACTTGTTAAACAAAGAATGAAGTCATTGTATCAATAGTGATTGGTGAATATAAACATTATTGGTAAAACAATCTATCTATAATTTCAATCGATACATTCTCTGTACATAATATGAAAAGGTAAAGTTTATTGATTATTAAAATTATTATGAGAGAAAAATGTGAGTATATATATTTAAAATTGCTATATTTTTTTTTAAATTTTACTAATTTATATTTAATAAATTTCGTCTATTATTGTATAAATTACTTACAATCATTAATAGAAGATATTTAAAAAAATTAAACGACTTTTAAAATAAAATTGAGAGTTTAAATTGTGCTCACGGGAACGCCAACAGCCTGCGGTAAAGCACAGGTGTTAAGTGTTTGACAAACTACTGGGGCAAGTTGACGCACACTCTTAATTGGGACTGACCTGGAAACTGAATCCGGGTCTATAATGAATCTTGATAAAACATCGCATCTCTTGCTTGTAAGTATATATAATGTTTTAATATTTTTGATATGATATTTCACACAATAAAATATCATAATTTTACATAAAAAATTATCTTATTTCTTCTGTGACTAAATTATTAAGAGATGTTCTAGTATAGCAAGATGTTCTGCATTCTCCTGAGATATCCAAAAGCCCATCATGATTAGAAGTAAGTACCTCCCCATACAATTAAGTACGCACAATAAAATTTATACCAATAATTTTATTTTATTTTTGTGTTAGCAGGTACGCGTGAGGAGTCAGTCTGCTGCTTATTCGTGAATCGGTACCGATTTGTGTCGTACGTGCAGTGTAGTTTTTGTAGTGCGTAAAAATAACGCGAGTTCGGGTTTCGGTTGCGTTTGTTCCAACATCAATTGTTCTACAAAGGGTGAGTTTTATTTATAATATCATAAGCATGATTACTAATTTTTCATGATTAATATTTATTTTTCTACTAATTCATTCCAAAACTGTTCTAATTAATTATTATTATTATGTTAAGTATACCAGAATGTTCCTTTATTGTCATGGTGTGATTAAGTTGAATATTAGAACCAAACTTGAAAATTTGATTGATAACCAAGTAGTCAGAAAAATTAAAAAATTAACTCTCTCCTCCAGACTTAACAAAACAACATATTTTTTAAAGTTTTGAAACTTTTTAATCAAATTTCTATTTCATGACTTCTTCCCAATGCTATGGTGATAAAGTTCTATGCATCACTGAGGAACATTTTACTTTTTTAATACTAAACATATTTTCTTTTAACTGTGGTTGCTATTGTTGGTTACTAACACTTTCACATATTAACACGTATTCTAGAATTTATTTTTAATAACTAATAAGTGGATGCTGTTTACACTCGCCTGAAGTGATTTGGCTGGTCACCATCTCAGGTAGGGTTCTCGTCCAAAGCGGTCGGCGGATTTGTCATCATGTCAACGAAATAAAAAAAAAATGAAGGAATATTCAGGTTATTATAAATATCGTCACAAAAAAAAGAAGAATTAAATTTAGTCGAGTACCAAAACGAAATCTTATATTTTAATTTATTATTATTATTAAAAAATAATATCATATATCAGAACATTTCATAAAAATATAATAAGACATCAATTGAAATTTCTAAGGGCAAATAATTATCCTATCTTCACTTCTAATGTTTAATATACTAGAGTTTTGGGAGTGAGCTAGATTAATATCGAAACGCCAATAAATTAAAGAATTGAAGAAGTAAAAACGGGTTTTAAATTTGTCCTAGAAACATTTTAATTCATATAGAATTACAATCCTTTGAAAAATATATAATAGAAATTTATTTTTGGAATGAATAAAATAAGGTATTTTTTCCAATTGATACAAATAGATTCCAGGAAGAGGATGGATTATTCGTCTTATTTTTTTCCCTTCATTTTGACAAAACTGTTTCTTTTCAATATCAATTCGTTTCGTAATATGTACTTTAACATTCATAACCAATCATGGTAGTTTTGATTTTTTTCTTGAAACTTAAAATTTATCTTTCAAATTCACTTCCATTATACATGATTCATCTTGTTATTTGGCGTATAAAATTAAAATTGAACAATCGTGGTTTTGTTATTTTTTAAAATACAGTAGAGAAGTATTTATTATTTTTATAATTTAGTAAAACGACTACTAATATTTGGTTTTTGCCCCTATTTCATTGTTTTGATAAAAAAAAAGTGTACATAAAAAATAATAATTTAAAATAAACTGGATTTATCATTACACTTCAATAAGAGTGTATATCTTTCAAAAGGGAGTGGACACAGCATATTGAGTATGGCTCGGTACTTTTAACTCCCAGTTATGTTCGATGTTGGCTGTAGTTTGTGTTGCTTATGTAGATTACATTAGGCATTGGGATATATTTTCTTATCAGAATTTCTGTCTTTTTGACTGAACTCTAAATTTGGCATAAGTCTATGTAACTCAATGATTACATTTTAGTGCGGAAAACGACTTGTCTTTTCACTGAGTTTATCAAGTTTAACAGTTTCATTCAGAGGATTATTCATAATCAAAATTTATTTAATTTAATGTATTACAAAAGGAATAAATATTCCCATTAATCGTTTTTTTATCACTAGTATAGTGTCCGCTAAGATTTGTTTAATAATTTTTATTATACATTTTTGTTATTTGAGATTGTGAGGGTATTGGAATTTTTTAAAATATTAAAGTAGAGAAGAAGGGACTCAAATAAAATTGCTCTTTCTCTTCCTGAATACAGCGACAAGTGCTTAAGAAAACGTTTTTCTTTTTTTCATTCGATAAAAAGCTTTGCTTTCCATTGTGAAACTTTTTTATTTACTGAATATAAAGGGAGGGTGCCCCCGAGAGCGGCGTATTATTTTTTCAATTTCTCCTAGCGTTGAGGTGGTTAGGGGGAGGAGAGAAAGTGGAGGGGGGAGTGGTTTTGTGCATTGTGCCCGACGTAATAAATCGAGTCGCGGCCTCGGGTCGATATTCATTTTGCGATTATTCCAGGAAAGGGTTCGCTGGAGGGTGACGCTGGAAATCCTCGAAGCGGCTGGAGAATGGATTTATGGGGGACTCCTTTATCACTTCCACATCGGGAGAGATGATGACCGCGGGCGCGCCAACTGGACCGATATGGTTACCTGAGCTGTAAATCAATGGAGCAGGTTATCGGGGCTAACCCTTTGATAAAGCTCTGCGGCCAATCAACACTTCCACACGGCTTCAACTCCTTCGGGCTTAATCACCTGATAAGGGAGGAACTTGCTGGGCGGTTAAAGTTATTCCGTCTGGCCTCTCTCTTTATTTGTTGTGACTTTTGGTTAGTTGACATTTCCAGTTCTCAAGTCATATTATTCCTCTACGAGACCATTATTCTCTAAAAATACAATTAAACTACAATATTTTGGATCTAGATATTGACAACTTGGTTAGGGAATAATTCAATATAAATTCAACTTTTTGTCTTTGGAAAAAGGCCAAAAACATATAAAATAGCCTTAATAATTAATATAATTATAAATATAATTAATATTGGAAGAAGATTGTAAGAAGATAGTCCGGGTAGTGGTCAATAAAGATATCAAAATAGTAAAAGAAAACTATTTACTGTTAACCAAGGTTTCATAAGATGACGAGCAGTCGTCATTTCCGTTTCAACCTGACAAAGTGGGCCGAAACGTTGGCTAACTATTTCGTCAACTTTATTGACCGCCACCCAATAGACTATCTTCCTACTATAATTAATAAAAAAAACATCAAGTTTAATTTAAAATATTTTTAATAAGTTAAAATTTAGCATTCCATTAACGAAGAATAATTATCATTTAAAGAGTATTAAATAATGATCACTCAACATCATAGTGTTAACAAGTGTCCAAAAAGAAAGGGAATAGAGTATATAATATATATATATGTATATATATTAAATATAACAGCTAAATATTAACAAAATTTTAAAAGTATATTAGAAGCTTAAAATACGCTCGAAAGGAATACCATTATATCTTAACGTAGACAAACATCTTGATAAGCTGAAGCGGAAAAGAGTGTTATGCTTGCGCACGCATGTGGCGATGTCATGATAACTTCACACAAACTTTATAATAAGTCTGGAATAATAAAATGAAATCATCTTGTGTTTTCGGATTTATTTGTTTATGAATTAAAACTGGATGCAAAAAAAATGTATCAATTACTTATCTTGTTATAAAATAGTACGGTAAGAAAAAATAAAAAAAACAGTGTCATATAAACTTTTATTCCATCAGAACTCAGTACACCCCTTAAACTACAAATATTAGAAAAATGGCAGGCCAAGTGGGATGAAAGCTCTCCCAGTAAATTAAAAGAAATAAAACGATAAGTAAAACCATGGTCGACGTCCTACCGCAACAGCCGCAGGGAGGAGGTTGCTCTGGCCCGCTTGAGAATAGGTCATACTCTCCTCACGCACTCTCACCTG
>NW_027108914.1:1342379-1344590 GCF_000696795.3 Halyomorpha halys | reverse complement strand
CCATAGGCGTTGATGACCAGAGGGTTTTACGCCTTTAAGCAAAAAATCAACATCAACAACAACAACTTTTATTCCAGTTAAAACCAATGTACTACCGTTTTGACCCTGTTTCATTAAAATGTCAACATGAAATGAAACTGAACAACTAAACATTCTATAGATCATTATTTTTAAAGTTGTTTAGTGTTTCATTTAGGTTTTCCAAAAAATATAACCATACAATCTAAGATTAATTCTATGTGAATTAAAAATACGGGTTTACAACGGACATAACATTTTCCAGTATAAATAGTTATCTACTTATAACTATCAATTTATTTATTTTTATATATAAATTTTTACCAAGATTAATACTTCAATATTTTGATGATTATTAGAAATGGAACTATTTTATATACCCTGTCTAAATGCTAAAAAAAAATAATGAATTATATATGTTAACTGTATATATTCTATATATTATACTGTAATATATATGTTCTCAGGGGACTTAGTCCCAGAATAAAGATTATTTTTATCTTGTCAATAACTCTGTATATTTTGGTACTGATTGTATTTGACTGGATCTGGTCAAATTTTTTTCTTCAATATAAGAGATATAAAATATAATTCCAAATGTTTTCCACAGCTCTTTGGGCACAGAGGTTCTGGTCCAAATAATGCAACGTGCCAAGATATTAACTCCTAAATTCACCTAAAAACGTTTCATCAAAATTTAAAATACACATTGTCTTTCCTTGTTTGTTCCTTAAATAATAAAACTTTTTTATTTCACTTTTTTTCATATCTTAAAATCTTGTAAGAATGTGTTTTTTTGATAGGTTATATGTTCAATTTTAAATTATTAACTATTAATCAGAATGAATGAGAAAAAAAAATTACTCCGTTAATAAGTTAAAAAATAAGTTAAACCCATACTGTACAAAAATTAAACTAAACAACAGATTTTTAATACAAAATAAAGGATAAAAATTAATGTTTATGTTGTAAATATATTCTAAAATATATATTTATATGTTTCTTAAAAAATAAATTTGATGTCTAAGGACCCGGGTTCGAATCCGGCTGTCATAGATAAATATTTTCTATTTCACTGACGTGAGTCAGCCCTGTGGGTTCCTTCGTGTACCTTCCTTACAAAGTACTGGAACCCCTGACCCTTCATAGGTTGTAGAGGTACAAATTAAATCGTAATATTATTCAATATATTGTAGATAAAAACCCTAAGGAGAAAATGACAACTAATACTTCCATGGAGCAGTATTTATCAAATTAAAGAATTTTAATAAGATAACTGGAATTTAGAAGTAAATATCCAAAGGTAAAAAGGCCTAAACGTTACTAAAATGATTATAACATAAATATGTACTCTAAAATAAATAAAAAATTGAGTTATTGTTTACTTTTATTTTTGCTTAATGAATTCCTAAGGAATTATTTTTCCTACATCATTCTGAATAATAGTTAATATTTTAAAAAACGAATCTAGCTAAAAAAACAAAACAAAAATAATAAAGTAGATCATAATGAATATTTAATTTTGGCTAATATAAGAGAAAGTAATATTACACAATAAATAAAAAAAAAATAGCTATAATTTAATGAATTCATTACACATCAGTACCATACTGTATATTTAATTTATAATCTTAAACACTTTCCTGAGACTGGTAAATTTTTTTAAAATAAATAATTTAATTTCTATCCATTTTTTTGTTATGGCCAATCCGGCCATCCTCAGGGACAATCTACTACAAAACAGCTTTTATCACATGTATGATCCTCAAAAACAATATTACAAGAATATTAATATTATTTCCCATTAGCAATTTTTTACTTCTATATCACGAATAAAAGTCATATAATTATGATATGAATTTTGAAAAATATATCTTGCTCTTAAGCTTTATTAGCGGCACATCTGACAAAAAAAATTTCATAATTCATAATTATCATATTATGTAGATATTATTGTTTAGTAGATAAAGTAACTCCAGTCTGTGGTACCATCTTTGGAATACCTCCAATTCAAAATAATAATAAAATATTATTGTCAGATTTATTGCATATAGCAATGCAGCGATTTCAACATTAATGAAAATTAAATGGCATGGATTACTGTATATTATTTAATATTGTCAGATTTATTGCATATAGCAATGCAGCGATTTCAACATTAATGAAAATTAAATGGCATGGATTACTGTATAT
>NW_027108914.1:1326992-1342214 GCF_000696795.3 Halyomorpha halys | reverse complement strand
TACAATAAATAACTACAAATTAAAATTTAAATTTTTAATTAAATTTAACTTTTTCCTCAGAAGATAGTAATATACGAGAGGCTTTTTAGTAATTACAATCATGCATAACGCCTTAAAGGATTATTAAATGAATGATTATTAAAAATAGATCATCGGACTTCATACATATATTTATGACAATCATCAATTATATTCTGGTTTGACTTATTTGTTTTGTTTTTTTCGCAATTTTTTTCAATTTGATCTGATGCTCTGTAATATTGGAAACCACAGTTGTTATCGAAGCGAGTTTCAGACTACGGTAACCGCACGGTAAACGAGACGGTAATTTGCCTGTGATTAGGAGACGGTAGCCGAGATGGTATCGCGGTATAATAATGAGCAGCGGCAATGAAGACATTGAACACCGATCCATTACAAGTAATTGTTTTAATAGGCCCAATTTGTGACTATCAATTTCATTCCCAGGCCTTCATCATTCCATTTTTCTTCGTGATCCGTAATTTGGAGCTCATAAATAGAATTTATTGGTGCCTTACGTTTATCCATAGCATAAATTGAAAATTTGACTCTCAGAGACAAATACTGAAATTGATTAAAGTGCAATACATTTAAATCACATCAATTACAACTTTTTTTGAACTTGATATTTCCGTCTACTCTCATCTTTAATTTTAATGATTTTTTGAATGAAAGTCTGTACTACAACAGAACTGTTTCTTGAACAACGGATGAACACAGAGGTGATTTGTTCATGATCACGTTCGACCACCAGATTTTTCCCCAATTAAAGATACCAACTTTATGAGGCTGGATGGACCCTGGAGGGTTCCCCAACCCACAGGATTGGCTCATGGCTGCTGTAACAGAATAGCCTGCTACGGCCGGATTCGAACCCAGATCCTCGGAATTTACTGAATCTAGATCTAACATATTTTTAAACTTTATTAATATATAATAAACAATTAAAACTCTATTATTTATCTGATTTTGATATTTCAAAATCAGTCTGTCAATGTTATTTATACATAATGAAAGGGCTGTGCTTGGATCTCGAAGAGTTCTGCTCAACCCCTCTTGCGTGAGGGATAAAGTTGGCTCGAGAATCCTTAGTTCGAGAGAGTAAATATTGTACATAATAGTATAAATGTGATAACTGCTTTTATTTTATTTTATTTATTTCATTCAATTTAATCCTTATTTATTCATATACATAGTTTGATTATGTTCATTTTATTTATATACATATGGAGATTTTATTTATTATAAATAATTTTTTATTTTGATATGTGATCATTTAACACTATTACTTATTTCTAAAGGTTACGACAGATTATACTATACATCAATAAATAAATTAAAAAATATGTATACATAAAGATACTTTATATTTTCTAGTACATTGTAATTATAGTTTTTAGTGGATATATTAATGGAAGAAGTATTCATAGTTTAAATGCATTAATCAAAGAGAATAATAAATTCTGGAGAAAGTTGATTTGTCATATACTGTAGACATTAGGCTTTCGAAAATTATTGTGGGGTGCAGAAATACTAATATTATTGAAAGAGTCAAAGACAAAACCTTGGATCTCTCAAACAACAGTAAATTAATATTTCACCAATTGAGGCATCATAAAAGCTTAAATAGCATAACATTTGTCGTAAAAGAAAAAGCTTTTATCCTTTAATAAAACTTCACAGAATTTCCCTAAAAGTTTTATGTATCTCATGATTCCAGATTTGACTTACACCACTTCCCCATTCTGTAACTCATTAGTCAGATTAAATGATACTGACACTCGTTTCCAATATTCAGGTACTTAAATTTGCCATTGAAGGAAAAGATAGTTTTTTTGTATTCTTTCTCAAAACTTAGATCAATCTGTTGGCAAATTAGACAACAATTAAATTTCTGCTATAAATACAGACTTCATAGACATATTTTTAATTAGGGATTTACTTATCTTCTAAATAAGGTGAAACCGGAATATTTTTCATCCATCATGGTTATCTATCAACCAACAATAACTGATGTTAAATTTTATCTGATTAAATTCTCAAAATTCCATATAATCTTTTTAATTTATTTATTTATTTGTATTCCTATGTTATTTTATTTTAGTTTTGATGTGAACAGTTATCTCTATTACCTATTGCTCAACAATGTTTATTTATCAATAAATAAAAATTTGAACTAAAAAAAAAATTATCATGAAATATAATTTTCTTGTTTCTGTTAAATATCCGTTTATTTTTACATATAAATGGTTTTATGTGTAGAATAGTTTAAAAGTTTTTTTTCTCTGTTTATTTCTACCATAATATACATGTATCATATGTATGAAATAGTAAAGACAAATTTATTTTATAAGGGTCCAAAGAAATGTAATAATTATTTAAGATATTAATATTTCTTATATTAAAAAAAAAAGTTTACTTCAAAGAAAAAACAAACTCTCCGGTGACAGCATGATAATAATTTCTGCAATTACATCTTTTCATTATGTTTCTATCATTATTTGTATAAATCATCTTAGTTCGTGAGAGTCATCTTGATGAATTATCTTGAACCTATATTTCATTGAGAATAATTATTGCTTCTACTATTTACCATCACGAGGAGTTTACTAGTAAATACTTCATCAAAATAACTACGTCTTTTCGAATCTGATTAACAAGAGATTGGCACCTTGTTTGTATTTCAGCAATGATTGGTGGAGTCGGACGGATGTTGCTAATGCATACTAATGGATTAAATAATTTTAAAAATCGCTCCCATAATTTCTAATTTTACAGAAAATGATTAAATAAAATGTCATTTATATTTATACCCCAAAACTGTTATGTAATATTCATAAATTACTTCATGAGTGTTTTGGCCATTTTTTTATTAAAACTACTTTTTAATTTACATATACTAGTGGCTCTTTTGTTCAAGAAAAAATAATTTCAGAGATAAGGGAACCGATAAACCAGAGTTTTAAAACAAATATATGATTATTATTTTTTTTATATGCGATGTAAAAAAAATGCATAGTTATTATTATTACTATATTTTTTTTACTCACTGGTGAAAAATTTGTTTATTTTTCTTTTTTTATAGATGATCTCAAATACTTTTTTTACCAATCTCATGCTAAAATATTTTATCGGCGACAAATTCAAGCTTAAAAATTTACATAACAATTTATCTAATTCATTTTTATAGATTTTTTTTTTTTGTAAAACCGAATATATTTGGTTGACAATAATTATAAATAATTTTTCAAAAGCTTGTGAACCAAACGAAGCCTAAACATTTAAAATATATAACTGAGATACGATGGGAAAATTCATTTAAAATAAAATATTTGAACTTGTAAACTTATAGCTGAATTAGTAATAAAAATAATTATCATGCTTAAGGTGTGATCACATTTTTATGATGTAAGATTAGAGGTTTCATTTTAATTACAGGCTTATCACATTTTTATTATATAAGATTAGAGGTTACATTTTTATTATATAAGATTAGAGGTTACATTTTTATTATGTAAGATTAGAGGTTCCGGGGTCCACCTAGCCTCATAAAGTGGGTACCCTTGGTTGGGTAAAATCTGGCAGCCGAGCATGATTCGGAAAAATCACCTCCTTGCACAACCATTGGTCTGGTAACAGTACTTCCTTACAAAGTTCTGGGTACCTAACCCATCACGGGCTCTAGCGGTACAGATTTAATTTAAGTTTGAAGATTAGAGGTATTTTTAATAAAAGCCTGTGTCAAGGAATTTATAATTTTTGATTGTTTTTTTGTAAATATTTTAATAACTGTCATAATTTTGATTTCATCTTGGCTATGACCCTGATTACCATTAGCTTCCATATTTTGAGTTATGGGGGGACATTCTAATCTGGAACTAGAGCCTGTGGAGGAGGACTTTGGACTTAGCCCTTTGTCATCGCAAGTCCCCGGTGACCGGGCAACTAAAGAGTGAAGTGCCATAACTAACTCAGCCGTGAATTAGTTCGGCCGACCGACTGCAGGGGCGCTCCCGACGGGGCATAAATCAATATGGCCGCCCTATTGTTTCTACATTGAATACACGGCGTCACCAAATTAAGGGCCCATCCTTTACTGGAGCCTCCACAACTTTCCGTCTGTCCTGGAATTTCACCTACTCCTGGAAATATTTATTATCCTGCTATCGCCTGCGGTGTCGTCCAGAGGCTTGTTAAAAACTTGTGTAATAAGGAAATATGATTTCGGCAACGATTTATGTCCTCAGAGAAATCTTCTCTCTTTTGAATTTTTATTTTTTGTAGCCATACGTCATTAACTCACATTTCAATCCGCCATTATTGGAAAAAAAATATTGATTTCATATCTATTACATACTAATAATATTTAATTATTATACTTGTTCATGAAATTAACCAAAAATTTACTTTTTCTCTATCCATAAGTATAATATGTATTCTTACATCGTTACAATAAACTAAACAGATATATTTATTATACATCAAATATAAAACAATTATAAACAACTTTATTGTGGTTGTTTATTTTGTTTTGTCACTACCAAAGCTTTATATCCGTACAAGATTTTTTTGTATGTAATATTACTTTCTGTCTAATATTTATAGATAATAGTAATAGAGATTAAAGAGTGCATTCGCGTCATATTTACAAATATATAAGTTAAATAATAAAAACTAAGAAATAGAAAAAAATAAATAAATAAAAATTAAACAAAATTAAATTTAGAGTGTTATAACATATTAACACCGTCATTTATGTTCACAATATTTTCATTCAGCCTAAAGAAACTCCTAACCCAGCTTTTTCCTCAACTTGTAGAGGTAAAACAGACCTCTGAAAGATCCTGCCGCTTCTCTCTGGCATTAAAACTCAGTGGACGGACAGGAAATGAAAATACTTACAATTTATGATTGAAATCTTTTTATTTTTTTACATTAAGGAACTAATTTGGAACTATGTCCGCAAGTAGTCAAAACTGTATTCGGGCATAATAGCGATGGTTGGTTCCACATCGATTTTATTAGATTCCGTCCACTATTTTTGTTAACGCATGCGTAAACATATATTTCTTGGCAGATTTTTTTTCAAAAACGGTTTGTCCGATTTTTCTCAAATTAAGAGGGAAGTTGGGTAATAGAGTTTAGATGGTCCACTATTAATTATATCAAATTCCATTCGTTCGCCAAGCGCAGAAGTATTTTTTATGGCACGCGTATTTCAAACCTCCTGATTTATTCTTAAACTACAAATCAAATTTATTTAAAAACCCCATCTTTAAACCTTGAAATAAAGGTTATTATGTACATACCTAGCCAGTATAAATGATTAAGAAGCTATAATATAATATTTATAGCCAAGTATATAAATTTATAGTGAAAGAGATATGGGATATTATATGCCGTTCTAATTTTACATATTTTTATGCATATTTTATTTATCATAATTAAACCAAATTAAGGAAGGTACTGTATGGTTAAGTGTTTTCTCAAGATAATAAAATATAATAAGTCACCAAGATGAACAAATAGAAACCCCAGTAAAACAAAAAATAAATATATAAAATAAGTTAAAAAACTTATTTTAACTTATTTGCGTTATTCTCTGACCGCACCCCAACCATCTTCTCCTCATATATTTATATTATGATTGTAAAGAAGGCTAAGATGTTTAAAAAAGGCCAAAATAGGGCCGAAACATTGCAAAAGTAAAATATTTAACAAAAATATTAATATTATTAAAATAAGTTTTTAACGTACAACAATGGGTACCGGTATTTCGAAATAAGCTGTAGGTTATCTTGGGAGCTATAACAAAAAAGTTGTGGTATATTTTGTATTTGATAATTAAAATTAAAGTTTCTAGTCTTTTAGAATATGTAAATATAATAGAAAAAACTTTTAATTATTAGAAATGTATTATTAAGTAAGTAATAAGAAATATATAATACTATTTTACTTAAGTTATTTTTCTTTGTTAAAAAAAAAACAAAAAAAAACTGGCGTTTGACGAAAGGATTGGGGTGAAGTTGTCACTATGATTTTGACCACCATTTAAAACCTATGCTAATTTGTTCCACCAGCTCTTTTGGCAAGAGATACCACTGAGTAACAAATAGGAATTTGCTTAAAATAATGTATAATCATGTTTTAAATTTACTGACATAGAATGACAGAAAAACATGTTACATATTTATTCTGAAGCTAAATAAAAACATTTAAAATTATTTATGATTATAATTTTAGTACTCATATATCTCCCTGAAGCCCAAACTTTACATGTATATATTCACGGTGAAAATATTTAGATAATCATAAGGATACATTTTTTTTTTTTATGCCAAGTAGTAAATTCTTTAGACGATATATAAATTCCGTATATATTTTGTTTTTGTTGAGTTTATTGAATACACGCATTTGTTAACAGTGTAAATGATTTGAAAAGGATCTTAAATAATACCAGAATATTAAAAATTTTATATAGTAGATGATTATATATACAAATTATAACATTATACAAGACAAGAACAGGAGAGTGGCTGATGAAGACATCAGATGATTCGTTGGCTCCTTCATCAATCAGCTACCGTCCAAGGAAGGCCATTAGGGGAACAATGTGTCTACCATCGGGTATGTATCGATTTGAGGGGGGGAAAATCGTATCTGGTACAGGTATCGATTTATCATCTAAAAAGGTCGATTGATATGGCCGTTAGAACCGGCCGAGTAAGAATAGAAATGAGTTCTTCATTAAAATTCACTTTCTTTAATTCATTATTTATTGTATCAAATTAATTTAATGACGTCGCCCACGTTATAGAAATTCATCAATATATTTAGTATACAATAATTTTATTTTATTTTTTTAAATTGTCAATTTTAAGTATTTAATCTTTTAGAAATTATCAACTCGGGACACAAACTCATATTCAAAAATTAAAAATTATTTATTAATTGAAGTTTATTCATTCAATATTAAATAATATAAACGTATAAAGTTTGAACCTCAGTAAAGTTCATAAATTCATCACAAAAAAGCTTTATTTGTTCCAATAAATACTGAAAGGAATTCGATACAAATCTATGAAATTATAAAAATATTAATAAATAAGTAATAAAAGAAATGGAATTTTTTTTATTCCTTTATTTTTTTGAATTATTAGAATAATGAATAATTTTGAAATGTCATTATAACAATATTTTTTTTTTTACAAAATGAAAAGATATTTTATTTAAATTTTCAATTTATTTATTAAGGTTTTTAAACTATTAATTGAAATTATAGATGTGTTCGTTGCAGTTTGTAGGTACTTAAATATTATTATGCTTGGTAAATAATTATGAAAAATGATGTTGAAAGAATAGAAAAATACTGAGGTAGGTAGGTACTTAAATATGAAAGAACAATGAATAATTCTTATTTTTCTTTTTACCATCTGCTTTTAGTTACTACTATAATTCATTTTAATTTTTTTTGTTTATAAATTTACTGATAAACGGATAATAATTTCAGCTGACAATAAAAGGATGTATATTTCAATATAGTTACTTCTTAACAAACACGAAATTATTTCGTTCAAATATAAAAGCGTGTAAAGTTTATAAATAGTTTAAACTTAAATCCTCAACCTTGTCATAAAGTCATCACATAAATTTTGTTAGCTCTTCTACTGAGGAATTCCTTACAAATCTATGAAGTAAGAAAAAAAAATATATATATATATATAAAATAAAAGAAATGGAATTATTTTTATTTCTTTATTTTTTGTAGGAATAATTTAAAATGTCTGTATTATAAATTCTTTTTACGATTAAGATATTTAAATTATTAATTGAAATTATAGGTTTAAAAAATACAGAGAAATAAGTGTTATTTGTAGATCGTTGGCCATTATTATGGTTATTAAATAATTATGAAAAATGCTGAGATTGGTAGTTAATTAAATACTAATAAATTATTTTTTTTCTAATCAGAATTTAGCTACTGCTAAAATTCATTGTTATCATTATTTTGTTATAAACAGAAAATAAATTCAGTTAACAATATAATTATGCATATTTCGATATAGTTACTACTTAACGGCTGCGAGAACATTTCCTTCAGATACTCAAGTTTAAATCCTTAGAAAACCTAAAATATCCTATTTAGAAATACCAAAACAGACACTGGCATTATTTAAAAAAAATACAAAGTAGCTGTCAGGGTTTGAATAAAGTCCTTGGATGGAGTCCAATACTGCAACACATCAGACAGTTACAAAGAAACAGCTAAATCATTCTCCGTATTGGGGTGACGTCCTTTAGTAATGATCGAAACTACTTCATTATACCATTTACTAATAACACTAATTAGTAAGCCGAGGGTTTATTGAACGTTGTTTCCTATTTTAGTAGAAACAAATTTCTCACTATTCTATTTGGGAGAAGAAATTTTATATAAATGTCTGTTATTTTTGGTATCTACAATTATAATTTGGAATGGAACTACAGTGTCTTATTCACAGAAACACAAAATCATTACATGATCTTCCATTCGGAACTATCATTTATTATAAATTAATTTCATTTCCCAGGTATGTATGAATGTAGTGCTTATCAATTATACGAAGATTTTTGAGAAACTATAATCAATATTGACACCAGATTTTAGTGATTAATTGTAAAGATTACAAAAATATATCATATATTAATTACAATTTTATTCAATATTTGTTGGCATATCTCGTTTGGAACCGGAGGAATATGATACAAATCACTACTTAGGTAACACTATACTTTACCGGATGCTTGTATCTTTTCTTGGAACGTAGGTTTTTCTTCCCTGGTGGTCCACAGCATCTATAGGCCCAAATATTTTTTACCTGACCCAAGGAGCATCTGTGTATTGCAGGAGTGGCTACAAAAATGTAATATTGAAACCTAAGCATGGCTTACAAAACTACTCTATAATATTGAATTCAAAAGTGATTTTACAAATAAAAATCATTATATAATAATTCTTAAGATGAATAAGTTAATTTGCTTAGTAAATTATCAATTTATCAGTAAAGATCCTATTTTAAAAAATGTTAAATGTATACCTATAATATAAACTGTAATACACCCACAATTACAACAACTGGTAAATCAATGTGCATCCTATTCCAAAAAAGTGTACCTCAAAAATTACACTATATATCTACTTTATCTTCAACACTAATTTAAGTTAGTAATGCTTGTTTAACCATTATTGAAGTATAGTCTTATAAATAAACTACCCTTAAATATTTGTTAAGTAAACATATTAGGGTTGTAACCCAACTTCACGTTGCTACTGACTATAAAATAAATACTATATATAATGAGGTGTGGATAGTTGACCGTAGATTAATAATGTTGATAATATGTTATCTTATACATATCTTCTTACCTATATAATATTATAGGTAAGAAGATGAATATGAATTCATGAGTTCATCATTCATTTTTATTAATCTGTTACTGTTTAATTCAATGGTTTTAATCAACAATTTTTTATTTTCAATTCATTGATATGTATATTTCCTAATGTGTTAGTTTATTATTTCTTTTTATTTCTATGTTTCTCTGAATGGTGATTATTATCTCTTTTTGTTTAATAGAGCTGATGAAGACCTGAAATTCAGATCGAAACTTCGGCAGGAATTAATAATTTTTTGTTTATTTGTGTTGTTTTTTTTGTTTGCTGATCGCACTCCGTCCCCCATATACTCCACTTCTACTATATAATATGTTGTGGTAATTCTATGTAACTTAGGTGCAGCGGGTCCGTCATCAATCCCTTTAATTAGGCATTATTATCAAAAGTTATTCTCGGAGAAATTAATAGGTTCCCAGCATTTTGCTGTTGAGAAACATATGTATAATCAAGTCCGGTTTCATATTCACTAGTTTATAAATATTTTTAAATTTTTTGAAATTTAACGTATCAATGATAAATACAATTCCAAGTTTTCTCATATATTTTTTTTCAATTTCTAGTTATTTGCGTAGGATTCAACCATATCTAATTGGATCAGGATTGGTGGTAAGACACAGTGTTACTTACTCAAAAGATCCAGATTCAAATCAGGTTGTGACAGATTATTATTTATTCTGTTACTGGAGTTTGACTTAATCAGTCAATCTTGCGGGTTCGGGGACCTCTGGAGTCTATCCAGCCTCATAAAGTGGGGATATTTTCTGTATATAATATTATATAAAAATTTGCTTGTTGTAGGAGTGTGTTTTTACGTAAGGTTATAGGTTCAATTTTAAATTATCACCTATTAATCAGACTGAATGAGGAAAATAAATTTCTTAGAATCACGTTAAATCTAATTTGTACAAAAAATTGAACTAACAAGAATAAAATTTAGAATATAAAACAAAGAATAAAAATGCATGTTTGTGTTTTAAACATTTTAGTAACGTTTCGGCCTTTTTACCTCTGAGACAAGCTAGTTTATATATATTTTTAAAAATAATATATAATTGGGGTCCACCTAGCTCATGAAGTGAGTACCCTTAATTGGGGAAAACATAGCAACAACAAAAAACAAAGCACCTCCTTGCACAACCGTTGTTCTAGCAACAGTACTCCCTTACAGAGTACTGCACCTCAGACTCTTTCTGGATTGTAGCGGTCCATTTTTTTTGTTTATTATATGAATATATATATATGACCTCAAAATTAAAAATATTTAGTATATTTCATTGTCTTTTAATACATAAACCCAATATGAAAAAAATATATAAATACATTAATTCAGAACAAATCGTTATTAAGGTGGTGGGAACCAAATATAGTTTTATTATTTCAAATATAATTAAATATTTTATTTCGATAGTATTAATTCAGACAATTATGATACTAATTTAAGTTATACTCCTGTATTTTAATAATTCAAAACAATACTCTATAGATATATAATATATATAATTGTGCATAGTTTTAATTTGATTGTTATTATTTCGTTTGATAAAACATTCAAACAATTTAAACCAATGAAGGCGCGATCTATTATACCTTCACGCCGTTGATTAATGTACCACCGGCTTATTCAAAAAGCGGTCGATGGGATACATATATAATTTTCGAACAGAATCTATTAATTAATTTATTCTTTTCTAAGTGTGACTTGGGTGTAAAATCGTTTTCACTTCTTGGATTGGTCCAAATGAGAACACCGAAACGCATACCAATGGTCACAACTGACGAGGAATGTAAGAGCCACGCCTCTAATTTCAAATTATTGTTTAGTGGTTTTATTATTGTTTTTAAATTAGCTATTCCGAAAAAAATATTATAATACAAAATATACGATTTCTTCTGTACTTTCCATATAGATAATATATTATAATACAAAAATACAAATACAAATAATACAAAAATATTAAATACAAAATGTATGGTTTCTTCAGGGCTTCCCTAATTGATAATATATTATAGTAATAGAAATAAGATTTCAGTAATGCCTGCATGTAAGTCACACATAAGTCAAATGACATTTTAGGTCCAACTAGATTTCTAAATTCATTCAACATAAACTATAAAGGGACAATAATTCTAACGGATGTAAAAAATAATGAAAAATGAAAAGTTATAATTGTAATAAATCGATAAATCTATAAATCATTATTCTGTTTGATCATATAATATTTAAAATAAATAGATTAATAAAATTTTAAATATTGAATGATTTTTTACTAAACCGGTTTTATGACTTCACTATATTTTGAAATATAAATAACTTTCCTAATAAATTTAGATCATTATATTATTAAGCATTTTTTAAGACGTCATGAAAAATACTGTAATGCAAATTGCATTTTTTGGGTTATTCACGATAGTATCTCAAATTTAATCTCCTTAATTAAAATTAAGATATTGCAGCCAAGGGTAATTTAGCATGTGGTTTATTTATATTATTAAATCTCTGGATAATTCATAAATAAAATGTTAAATTTTTTAACATTTTATTTATGAATTATCCAAGCTCATATTAGTTGTTACTATTATTTTTTCTATATTCTTTATTTATAGGATAAATTTTGTTTTGAAATAGCTATCAACTTGACTTTTGTCTATCAAAAGTCTCAAATAGATATCAACTTGAACAGCCCTAATATAGAGCTTTATCTCTACTAAGTGGGGCGAAACTTCGGAAAATAAATAGTTGTTAACTATTTTTGTTTGGTTTTTACCGCAAACCTGACCATCTTCTTCTTATTTGAATTTATACAGTCAATTATTCATATATATATAATTTACTTTTATATTTGAAAAAGAAAATATTTGCAAAAAATATAAATAATTTATACAATATGAATTACTGGACGAAAAATATATAATTTGCTAAATCGTTTTCTTTCATGATAAAATTTATAAAATTACTCATAATGATGTAGTATTTTTTCCAATCAAAATTTTGAAAGTAAAAAACTGGAAAATTATATTATAATAAATTATTTACAACCTTACTCTATACGATGTGTTAAATTCTTAATTGTTATAGTTAAAAATGACCTTAAGTTTGGTTACAACGTGTGAATAAAGATTTGATCGGCATTACAAATTTTTATAATTAAGCAAACTGGTAACCTTTAAAGAAATATATGGTTTCCTCATCTATAATTGACTTTTGGTCATGCCTATCACATATCAATTATATGAACAAAAAAAATTAAGAAAGAAAAGGTATGTATGCTATCTATTTTCTATAAGATTCAAATTTTCAGAGAAAATCAACAGTCTTAACAAATCATCTTCATGTTACGGTTTTTTCCTGACGTTTATAGCAGTTTTTTCTTACTTATGACATATCAACCACAATTATTATTATAAATAATTAATATTATTAATTAATACAATAAAAACATAATTATTACTACCAGATATACGTTCAAGGTAATTTCCTCAATGTATTTAATCAACAAAGTTTTAAGAAATTACCAATAATGTTTTTATTATTTATTTATAACCCCTTTTATATCCATGATTTATTACTTCATGGTTATGCTCAAGTGCATGTAATTTATAAAATGTACTAAAATTCATATTTCATTTTGGAGACTTAGCATCACTAAATTTTAATTGTTTCATTAATTATTTTCTGTTGTAATTTAGTTCATTAAATACCATTAATTAATAATCTTGAAATATATTTTGGGGTTGAACCATGGGAATAAAGATTTAACTAGGAATTCACGTTTTTATAACTAGGCAAACTTGAGACCTTTAAACAAACTCAGGTTTTCTTTACCTATGGTTGAATTTGTATCATGTCAGTCATATTTAAATTATATGGACAATAAATAAAGGATAAAAATGAAAATTTATCTATCTATTGCATCTGGTTTGATTATCAAGGGAAAACACTTAAATGGATTTTTTTCCCAATCTGAAAAAAAAATTGAAAATAATTAGTTAAAATCAAATATTTGTATTCAATTTAAGTCCCAGAACACACTGTATAAGAGAGTGATAATTGTGTTAAGTTAATCTGTAATTAAAAATTTAATGGAAATTTGACATAATACGATACTTTGACTGTAATTAATGACCTAGGAAGTATAGCCTGCATAAAATTTTTAAATAGTTAAATTTGATGTGTAAATTTAAATTTAGTATTGTCCCTGAGAATGGCCAGTTTAGCCGAAACGTTAGAAATTTAAAGAAATAATAAAGAGTATATTGATACTTAACTTGGAAACAAATTACTTTATTTAAACAATAAAACCAGTCTCAAAAAAGTGAAAATATAATATATAAAGAAAATAATTAGGTCATAAAATAGTTATTAGCTTTTGTTGCATTATGTTATCTAGAAGCAGACCTAAAAATGTGGTGATAAATAAAGATCTAATAATATGGTTTTTGTATTTTTCGCGTCATCTTGTCGAGAAGAATATCTTAAATACGATGGTAGTATTACGGTTATTATATTTCGAATATTTTATATTTTTAAGCTAACCATTAAATAAATATGATGGGAAGAGATGGTCGGGGGGTGCGGTCAGCAAAGAAAAACATAAATAAACAAAAAAATATTTATTTATGCCGATGTTTTGACCTGAGTTCCAAGTCTTCATCAGGGCTATGGAACAACATAGATAACAACCATTATTTAGAGAAACATAAAATTGAAAAGAAATAGTATACAAACAAATTTGGAATTATACAAAATTTTGAATTGAATAATACAAAATAATTGACTGATAATCATGGAATTATACAGTAGCAGATTGATAACAGTGAAAGATGAAATATAATATTATGTAGGTAAGAAAATGTGTATAAAATAACATATGTAAGTAGTCTCTAAAAAACTGGAAAGCAAATTTGAATCTACAAATTTTTCTTTGCTGACCATCTTCTCCAATCAGTAATCTACGGTCAACTATCTACACCTCATTTTAAATAAATATATATTTCCTTCATTTAAGTTAAATTAATTAAAGTTTATGACTAAATAATGCAATCATCTAAAACAATTATAACCAAAAAATTATAAAAAAGTTATCTATGCCTGTTCTTATTGTTTAAGAGAAGCACAAATTGATTCGTTTGTTTACAAAACGAACAAACCAAGGAATAAATTAAAGTAATTAAGACACAGTATGATTCTTCGTATTCGTTGCATTATCTTGTCTAGAACGGGATTTGATAAATGCGATGGTAATATCTCGGCGATTATGTTACATGTTTATAATATTTTTTTAAGCTAACCAAACCCGAAAAAATTTGCTGCTTACATTCCCGAGAAAATTACTATCTTCTATATTATGGTTTTCAGAAAGAGGGACCGATAAGGGAGGTGTTACCATGGCTGAAGAACTCCTTCATATATCATCCTCAACAGTAGCTTATTACAGTCCATCCATCATCTTTCTTCGGGGAAATTTTTTTTTTCTAAAGGCGAGATTGGTAGCATCAATAATGCCTTCGAACTGTGCTTTAAGTTAGTTAAGGATTATAATTGATATAACCTATTTTTTACTTCTATATACATTAGGTTTTGTCTGGTTTACTCGGTTGGTTGAGTTTATCTTATTACAATGATTTTTTTTTAAAATTTATTTGATATAGAAAATTGTTCGATAACTTTGATATCTTATTCCAGGTATTTGAAACTGTAATTGAGCTTGGTTTTAGTGACAAGCTAAGACTAAAATAAAGACCCATTACCTTATAATATATTTTTT
>NW_027108914.1:1313782-1326610 GCF_000696795.3 Halyomorpha halys | reverse complement strand
TAAAATAATAATACTACTATTATGTATTTGAATTTTTGGGTTGTTTCTCTCTTTAATTTATTTTTTGTTATAGCGGTATCAATTTTATTTTATTAATCCAACGCCCTGAATAGCAAAATAATTAAACTGCATTTTTTAATTACCACAAAATACTTGATTTATTATTAAGGATAAATTGATTTGCTCAGCATCACATCAAATTTTTTTTATTTGTTATTAATTGACGCGATATCTATGAGACTTCACTGTGTCCTCTTTTAGATATGAAATGTTTTTTTTGGAAAAAGACAATTGAACGTATGAAGAAGATACAGATGGGTGGCAGTCGATAAAGTTAAAAAATAGAAAAAGAAAAGACAAAAAACTATTTAATGTTAACCAACGTTTCGCTCCACATTACAGGGCTTCGTCAAGAAAAATGAAAAGAAGATACAAACAATTTAAGATATGACAAGAAAATTAGAATACATTTACATAAAGAGTAAAAAATTATAGAAAAATATTAAAAAAGAAAAAGAGACAAATTAAGTTAAAAAATATGAATATAAATGAATAGGAGAATAATTAATAATAGGTACAGTCATGTGTACAAATAATAGAGCAATACACATTAGTTATAGTAATAAATATGGTAAAAATTAGGTGTAAATGATAAACAGGTAAAGTGAATGCAGTAAAGGTAAAGTACAGTAGCAGGTAAGAAGGAGATAATAATAATAATAATAATTAATAAAAATAACAGATATGAGGAGACAAAATAAATTTATATACCTGATGTAGAAAGGTGACTGACTGATGGTTAATATTGAATAGTTTTTTCATTAAATGTTTTTATGACAAATTAATATTTTACATCAAAAACGTTTTTATTTCATTTCAAAATTTACATTTTTCTCTGTCAAATAAAAATCATTATTTTCAATCAAAATTTAACTTATCGACATAATAATTTTAAAATAAGAACTTACCAAAACTGGATATATTAACTTTTGGTAGAAAACCCCTCAATAATATTTTAAAATAATAAAATTATAAATAACCTACTAAATTTACAATATTGAGTAAATTTAGATTTATCACTATAAACAGCAACTTTTAAATTTTTCTTTTGAAATTCCTCTGTCATGAGAAAAGAGGCAAGAAAAATCTAATGCCTAGACACGAAGTTGTTAAAACTTTCTTTTTCTGATGCAAATGTCACTAATACATAGAATCTCAAACACGAAAAAGATAAAAATTGCTTATGCCATTTATTGCTTTAAATCTTAAACCTAATCCATCGCAAAATAAAGAGGGCTCATAAAGACTTTTGTGATATGATGAAACCTTAAATTGTTATCTCAACGGTTTTTGTAAAACAACAAAGTGAGGTCTGGTTCCCACATCTAGTTATTTTAATTATTTTCCATTTAAATTATAACTGAAAACATTATCTCTTGACACATTTTGTTCGAACAAAAATACATTTTTCAACGTCACAAGATCACAATTTCGTGTAAAAAATATGTATTTAGTTTTTGGAAAATAATTCTGCTTGTTTCTAGATAATGTTTTAGAGAAAATGAATTCCTCAAAATTCAGAAAAGAAATTATAAAAAGTTGTAAAACTTTCCCCGATCTCACCTAATACATAATAATTAATAAATTTAATTTAATATATCGAACACCTGATAAAAAATAATTATATATGTATAGTGTTTGTAATCCAATAGAACGTTATGGGAATGTTTTATACAAAATCGAGAGCTGTCTTGAAAACAAAACAACAGAAGGTTCTACTGAAACCCATAGCGTCCTGCATAAAACAACGGGGGGTCGGTTCTTCAGTTTATAAACTCATCAAAGTCTGGGAAGACTTTCCGTATACATTTCAGTCTCAACAGTAAAATGCACTAAAATTAGACCTGTTATTTTCTAAAAATAATTCCGTTTCCAAAGATATAGATCAGGAATCTGGAAATCCAACTTTCGAAATGTCCACCATAACAGTAGGATAAGATTTTTGAATTCTGCTGATTTACAAATATTATACTTAAATTAAGTTATAGATAAAAAAAAAAGTTTTATTTATTATCGATTACCACGAAGTATTTAACAATATATTATTTTAATTGATAAATAGTCTGAGTTAATAGAAAATATGTTATTATATAATTATGTTGTTCCACCATTTGTTAATATATATCTTTATATATTCTTTAACTTTAAGATATTTTTTTGTATCCATGAAGACTTACAGCTTTCACTAAGATACAATAACCATTTTAATGGACTTTACAGACTTATTTGAATGTTTACAATTATTATTATGACGTTTACAGTTTAGGGCATATATAAAGATATGAACACTATTTTAATTAATTACCTTTTTTTCATGTGCATATTACGAAAATATCTGTCATAATACAAAAAAAAAATTAAAATTTGATCGATTTTCACTGGTCATTTCGAAAAAAAAAAATTATTTTAAATGTATTACCACTCCATTTATGACTAGTAGGTAATTTATTTTTTAAAACATAGTAATAATATTTGTCATATTTCTTTACAAACTATGTAATAAAAGATTGCCACAAAAATTATACTCTATTCAGATTTAACTTTTAATATGAGCCTAGACAAAATATATAATAAACCTTTATTTTATTATTGTACTCTTACCAGTTCCTGAAAACTAAAATTTTTTGTGGTACAATCCTATTATTTTGTTTTATTAAACAAAAAAACTAATATTTTTTTTCATAAATGAGAAATTCATGAACATCATAATGGGTTTACTATAAACATTGAACATAAATTTAATTTTTATTATTATGGTTCGACCAATCTATTATTATAAATGAAATTTTAGGTTTTAAATTGTATTTATATTATCCGTAAAAGAATTATAACAACCTTAGAATTAGAATCATAAAAAATGTATATACAATATATTTTTATTACTATAAGAATAATTAATTTTAAATCAATTAATAATATATGTCTTGGTAAAATAAATCTATTTATTTTGAACAAAATTTATTAGTTACGCAGATAAACGAGTCCAAAAATAAATTATTTCTGTAATGTATTATTTATTTAAATTATTCATAATAAATATGAGATACTTGTAATTATAAAATTTTAGTAACAACACAGCAATTACTGTGTACGATAATTTGAATTTATATTCCTGAAAATAATAGTGTTTATTTATTTTTTAAAAATAAATTCGTTATAAAAATGTTCTCCAAGGTAGGAATATAAATATTCTGAAAAATTTATAACTTGTATAACAAGTCACAACCACTCAAAAGCTAGTGGAATTAATCCTCCAAAAACTACCCAAAGACTCGGCCGACTCAGAAATATATTCGTCTGTCAGAAAACTGAGATTAACACGAACGGCCGGATATAATCAGTGTATGCAAAAAAAAAATGTAATAATTTATTTTATTTATTTTGCACCTGTAGATGTACTAATAGTTGTCCGACAGGGTCGCCTTGGCATTCGCTCAAAACTATCTCTTCCTACTCTCATCTATTCCGGCGTGACGTTTCGTTCGCCTCCGGCAGCCTGCATCAGGCCATCATAACTCAAGATTTTTTTTCCTCTTTCCTTTTGAATATCTTTTTATATACTTTCTTTTTTAGTGTTTATGTTAGTGGATATTTGAAGGGTGGACTGAAGCTAGAAAAGATATTTCGACAGCCAATTATTGGATACAGCATCTGTTCAGGTGGAATGTGAGCATTTAAAAATGCGTTGAAAAGAATTCTTAGATAATAAATGGTTTTATTATATAAAAATAGTTTTAAAGTGTCAATAGGTTTACTGTATATTATAACAAATCGTGGATCTTTGCTGGAGCCAAGGCAAAAACATGAACTTCTAAATAACATATAATACAAAAATGTGGAATATAAAACATATTTTTATATTCTATTTGTTTTATTAATTTTTTTTATATGAAATTTAATTATGCAGATGGCATATTCATGATATAAATTTTAATAATTACATATTTTAAAGCCAATTTCAACTGAATGAAATAACATAGGTAACTAAAAATGGTGTACTTATTCATTTGTCCTGGATTAACATTAAATATAATATACTACACATATTAACTAATATTATATAATATATAAATTAAATTGTAATTTTATTTATAACTGAAAAGTTATGTTAAGTCAATACTGAATATCAGTACTATCCAGAACTTAGCTAGAGAAAATGACTTTAGTGATTGATTATCATATATAATATTTATCTTATTGTATTTATTTATGAATTATTATTTAATGAATAAACTGAATTATTTAAAAAATAAACTCTTCATATTTTTATGTAACTTCTATGGGGGTGTTTTCTTCATAGTTTAAAAGCTGAAAAATTTCAAAGTCAACCATAATATATCCAATATATAATATTTGAAGCTTTTATTGAATTTATGCTTTGAAAGATATGAATGCCTATTTTAAAAGTTATAATAGTTACTTTTAGTTTTTAACAATAATAGTTCATAAAAGTTTATAAAGAATACTTATTTTAAATTTATATATAGACATGCATATATATAAATTAAAAATGTACATATATCTAAGTAGAATGGAAACAAAATTCTTTAATATAAAATAAAAGCAGGTATTTTTAACTTTTATAATGAAAGAGAAACGCTGAAAGAAGTTTTTCCAAATTTCCTGATTAATTATTTTATATCACTTCCTTCTAAGTGTTATTCAATTTAAATTCATTTATGATCACCTTATTACATTTTTCAAAAATTTTGAGTGGCAATATATTGGAAAACAACAAAACAAATAGGATTTATGAATTCAATTGGGTTACGAAAATTTACGTTCAGTGACCAAAACACAATTCTTGTAAGAATGTTTATAGTTTTGTGTGATGACTAGAATTAAATATATATTATATTTGAGGCGATTTGTTTCAAAATTGTCCATGTACCTGGCTCAAATGCTCCTTTATAATTTCTCTAATTTATCTAAGTATAAGTAAGATTGAAATTATAAATGCCTTATAACAAAACAGTCGGCTTTCTACAACTAATAAATATTGTAAGCATATGTCTATCTTTACAAATGAGAATTTTGAAATACTTTTGCTTTGACAAGAATAGTAAGTTAAATTCAGTCATATACTACCGATGTCTAATGCATTACTATAACAACATTATTATAAGCAAAATAGGAAGTTCTTTGATCGCAAAGACTAAGGAATTCCGAGTATCTTATTATAATTCGCAATTAAATCTTAGACCAGGGGATGACTCAAAGAAGGGGGTTACTCTGATAGGATAAGCATTGGCAAGGTCGAAACGGCTTAGGAGACTTTAACAACCCCATTCATTAAAACGGAAACGCGAAACAAACTCAGTTCATAAGTTAAAATTGAAGCTGATTCTTGTATTGGGCACATATTCGAATTTGCCGCTCCTAACTTCCACGCCCACGGTCGGCCATGCTGAGTAGGAGGTCCCGAAGGGCGGACCCAAAAGGTACCGAAGATCTGATTGGTCCGTCAGCCACGGGGGCGTTGCCCTGTCAGAAAGGTGGCTCTTTCAAGCGGCTGGCTTCCAGAACTATGCAGTCTAGTCAAGAACATACGGCTGAGTTATCCTAGAGGCAGAGATGGATTTTAAAAATATTCACAAAAATAAGCCTTCTGATCAAGTCTTAGCAGCCATTAAAGTCTCCGGAAGTCCCTCCGACTGTGGGACATCTCCGGTAGCAATGGCGGCAGTTGGGATCAGAAGAAGTCAAAAATAATTTAACTAACTTAAAATCAATTTACTTCTCTAACTCTATATTTTTATTTTATAATCAAATTATTATTTTATCCTAATTAATTAATAAATTATGTGCTGATATTATTTTGACCAAGTACAACAAAGTCATTCTCGAACAAGTATTTCAATATAAGTAGGATTTCTATGTATATATGTATTTTTATTTTATCAGACATCTACTATTTCATTATTGAAATAAAAGTATACTTGTCTTTATATGTTAGTAAGTTTGGTGGATGTTTAGTCATAACCAAATATACTTAAAACCAATATATACTTTTAAACTAGATATTTTTATTCTGTCCTTAATATGCTGTTATAATCGAAAGAATTAGTTATTTTTTGATCGGGTTCCATTGAATTGATTATTATTGCACTATCATTTCATGATAGAGCATAATTCAGGTATTTTATTTTACGCTACTATAAGTTATTAAATGCATTTATCTTTTGTCTCAAATAAAGTAAGGACAAGCATTAACGTGTCCGTTGGGTGTTAGTGCATTATTTTGTTTAGTGGTTTAAAATAAGAAATACTGAAGTCTAAAAATAGAGACTATTAAAAATAACATTAAATAAATTATTTTCTTTCTCTTTTTTATTTATATTAATTTTTTGTTTTTTCTTGAAGCAATTTTCTTTTTTCGTTACATTTGAAAAACGTCCATCTAATTTAAAATAACATAATTATTTAAACAATTTTAATCTGTTCCTGAAGAAAATTAATAGTTTCTTGATAGAAAAAACTTTAAATTAAATTATCGTATTGAGACGTGTCTTCTATTGTTATTTTAATTGTTAATTAAATAGATTTGTAAATTTATTTTTTTTGCATGGATTCATACTAATGCTAGTCAAAATTAATGTATTATCTCATATTGTATTCTTCCGGCAAATATACCCCTGTATCAGGATTGTCTTTTAGGGTTCTCGAGTGGGAACATTTTCCTTAGCTATGCCTGGAGTATCAACCTCAAATCCCGTCAGAACGGAGGAATAGTTTAGCCTGTTCTGCCAGAGTATTTTCATAAGGTACTATAAATATATAACTCATATAAATTGTTTATATTTTTTATAGAATTTTGTCTTTGAAATTACTTGTTATAATAATTATATTTATTTTGTCCATACTGTTTAAAAATATGGAATAGCAAAACTATTTAGGAACAATTTAGTTACTTAAATAGGTTCACTTAAATTATTCATAGCAAAAATATTTTTTTAAACTATTTTTGATAAATTAATGGGTATAGTGTTTTATAAGTAATATTAAATTAATCCTGCGGATATTAGAAAGATATTATTTAAAAATTGTTTTTCTTGTTTTATTTTTTTAACTTTAGGACTGAAAATATTGAAATCTTAAATGAAAATGCTTCCATTGTAACAAATAAAATGTATACATTTTGATGAGTAGGTATTTATACATTTTGATCTTTAATTAGATAAAATTTTAATTTATGACAAATTAATTACAAGCTTTACACTTCAAAAACATTAAAAGCATTTTAAATATTTGAACAGTTGAATAAATAGTTGATTGTGACATTCTAGAATATTAAAAATAAAATATTAGTATCCTAATATAAAATTATGAAATATTATACTATTTTAACATCGTGTTAAATAGTTTTAATTTTATTATTTGTAAGTAATCAATTAAAGAATGAAACATAAACGATAAACGATAATGATCATTATCGTTAACAATTAAAAATCGACTAAATATCTAGAACTGCTTATAAAAACGGTTTAGGCATTCTCCTCAGAAATAAACAAAATTACTAATGTACACAATGATACCGTTGTCTTAATAATAAGTTATAAAGACTTTTGTTACAACTCAAGTCGATAATTGGTAAAAACCTTGTTGAGAGTTTATTACATAACCTTAGAACAAGATCACATCTATTTTCATAGTAAATATTTTATGATAAACTATATGTTAAGTATAACAAAGTTATTTAAAACACAATTCATATACAATATGATACATTTGCTCAAATTTAGGCTAGAAATATAAGGTTAAGAATGTCTTATATTAAACTGTTTTAAAATTTAATTTAATGAGTTGTTCACAGTGGTTGATGATTTGCATAATGTTATGAAGTAAGAACGCAGTTTGTCATTCTGTATCCTTTGATGGATAATTCTCAAAAAATGATGTTTTACAATGGACAATATACTTTCATGGTGGTAACAATATGCCCTCATAAACTCCGTTCTTATTCTTGTTTGATAGATAAGGTAAATTAATTATATAAATAAGTTTTACTAATGTTCTACTTACTATCAGCACTTCGACTTTCATTGCTATCCATGGACGTCCCAATGTAACAATTTTACATTCAAATATCGTTTGATTTGTTTTTATTATCTTGTTTGAACTGGCTGTAGGATATTTCATAATGTGTCCTAAAAAATAATAATAATAATAAAATCATTGCCAAGGATGAATAAAATCACAATATAAAAACAGAAAACAGAAATTATAATAACTTTCAAAATGTTTTAGTGCTATGAAGTTCTAAAAAAACCTCTAAAAGTAACTTTGGGGACTACTTCCACTATTTTCAGAGAAGTCGGTCGGAAAGGAAAAATAAGATGCCAGTATGTTTTGAATTACTAAGACCAGAATAAAGAATTGTGGCTTTACATATGGGGTGTTCCGTAAGAATTTAATATTTTATAGAAGTTAAATTAGATCCAAAAGAAAAAAAAAACAAAGTACATATAGACAATTGTTCGATTTACTGCAGAAAAGGAGGGATTTTGTATTTTCTTATCTTTTTTCTTTAGCGTAACTTTTGTTTTTAAAAAAATTAAGAAATAAAAAAAATATGTAAGTTAGATAATTGTAAATTGCAGCATAGATAATATTTTCTTTAAAAATAAGTACAATTTATCTTTGTTAAAACCATTTAATGAGGACTTTCAAGCGGATAATTAACACAATGTTCTATTTTTCGTAAAATTCTTAATTTTCCACAATTTATTTTATCAGCCTCCTACTTGACTACAGATTTTCCATTTCTAGAAAAACTTCTTTGTTTAACAATTTTTAAGTCTAAGTTAATTAATAGTCCGACATAGTATAAGCTGAAATCCAAATCCAGTTTCGTAAAAAAATGATGTAACGAAAATTTCAGTCTTCCCATTTCAAATTTTAAAATATATTGTAAAAGAATATATTTGTTAATATTGTAGTAATTGAAGACAAAGGATAAAAATGGTTAAAGGAAAAATTTGAAAGTTTAGGAAAAATAGAGATTTTGTTGTTAGGAATATTTTTAATAAACCTTTCTTCGTAGTTTATTATTTAATTATTCCAAATATTAAATTTTTTTGTAGCTCTCAGAAATGAAAAATTTATTTTTATATATTTCTAATATACCATCCAGTCATGTATTAAATCATCTTCAACCACAGGTGTGAATGTATAATTATAAAGAGAAAATATAATGAGGAGAAATATTTATTAATCGACAGGCTCCCAAGCTTAGCAAAATATGACACCTATGGATCATTGAATAATGATTCCTAGGGTACCTCACCCTAATCCGATTTTCATAGTTAACATATGCTTTTTGGAACCTTTACCAGATTTCATAGCACTAACAAATGTATATTTGTTGTTTCCTCTTAATTTATCGTATCTTTCATCTCATTTCACAATCCGTTAATAACAAAGACTGTGGTGCTAATAGTATCTTGCCTTGGCGTCAGAAGAACGTTTTAATAATATCATAAAGACTAATTCGTTTATATGAATAATGTCATGAGCCAAATAGGGTTTTGGCTCGGGATCAGGGGGATTTTAAAATGAAAAAAATTGGCTTGTGGAAATGAAAAATCTTCGAGCTCACCGGTATTAAGTCGGGTTTGATACACCTGGAATCGCTCTAAATAGCTCTCTTCCACCGGAAGGTTGGATGTCTCTTATGCGTTTCGTAAAAATATGTTATTAATTATCAAGCTCGTTTTTAAAAATTTCTTTGCCTAACATCATTTTTCATCACAGTGGATTTATAGTTTTAATAGGAGCATGGTTTTAAATAACAAATAACTGGGTCAAAGGAACGTAATTAATGTACGTATTAAGAATGATTTAATGCAAAATAAAAATAAAATTAATAAACGAAATAATATAGTTGTATTGGTTGACTAAAAAATTTCTTTCTGATTGTCTTAAATCAAGAACGAAACCAAAATCAAGATAATAAATAAATAATATACTACTTGTAAGTACAAGAACTTCATCAGAGCAAAACAACATACTAGAATTACAGAAAATGGAAAATTATAGAAAAAAATTAAAATAATACAAAACGGATATTTAACTTTTTTTATACAAGAATTTATTACATACTATTTCATTTTTACACATACTTGAGTAACGAATAAAGTAGAAAGAGAGAAAAATTGTAATATAAAAGTCATATAAGAATCGTATAAAAGTTATATAATAATAATATAAAAATTGTTTTTACACATATAAAATGAAATAAGATTTTCTCCCATATGTTAGTTAAACTGATTAATCAAACATACGGTACAAATTATGGAAAAGGTAAATAAAAAATGTTAATTAACTATCAATCAGAATATACAAACCCGGATTGTAAAAAATAAAAATTATATAAGATAACTTTTTGTTTATTTTAACGTTATTTATGCCCATTATGTATACGTACATATAATTAAGGTATACCTTATTATATTCACAATTCAAACAAGGTATAAGAAATAAAATAAAATAAATAATATATCTACACTGGCGGTAAAAAGTTTGATTCTACCTCAATTTATTTTTTCCATAAAATTCCATATCTTTTAAAATAAATAAAATAAAGCTAAATGAAACTTTAATGCAACAAAAGTACATAAAATAAATTATGTTGATACAATTTTAGAAGAACATGATAACAAAATTACTGAATTCTTTTCTTGTATTCTTTCAAGGACAAATCAACTCAAGCCTTTAACCTTGTATTATCTAGTTATTAACTCACTTTTAATATTTTGTGTTATTTTTTTTATTTATTTATTTTTTTTTTATGATGACTGAAAACGATGGACAAATTTTATTTATTATGATAAACTTTATTATTGCTTTGCCATTCTTGTAATATTTCGGCCTTTATACCTTTGGCCATTTTAAAAAACCCAGTCTTGTCGGGTCATAATAATTACTTTTTTCTTTGTGAGAAGAAATAAAAAGAACAAAAACGGATAGATTACTACCAACGTTAACAACCTTGTTACATAATGTTAGCATCATAAAGTATTTTTCAGAGTCATGCTAGGAAAATCACCATGATTAACTTGATGAGAACAGTGGTTAAGGTATGATAGTAGTTGTATGTTGAAGTATACAGTGGATGTATACTTATATTTAAACTTCAATACATACCAGGCCTTACAAATAAAATTAAAAAAACACTGACAGAATAATATAAATATCAGAAACAGTTTATACAACAATAATAAATTACAGAATAAGCTGTCAAACATGAAAGACAAAGTTAATAAGATGGAAAAAACTAAATGCTATTTACAAGATAGATTGTGAAAATTGTGAAAAAGTATATATTGGTGAAGCATCTAAAAAACTTGAAACTAGGATTAAGCAACATATCACCAATTGTAAAAACGCTAAAAATATAAATTCCACAGCTCTGGCCTATCACAGCATAAAACTGAACCACGAATTCAATTTCGAAAACCCAAAAATAATAGATACAGCACAAAATACAAAAAGCAGAAGATTTCTAGAAGTTATATATATAACAAAAAACATACAAAACACAGTAAACTATAAAACTGACACTAAACACCTAAATACACATTACGCCGACATTATAAATAGACTTAAAATAAAAACATAAAAATCAGATGAAATAAACAGGTTTATGTAAAAAATCACTAAGTTAATATTAAATACATAACAGGACTTGTAAAAAACAGGGAGGTAACCAAATAGCATACTGGACATGAGATAAGGTCCAAAGAGGTAGTAAGAAATATAGAGTAATGGCTATGCTAAGGAGAAGTGAAGATGCACAAATGGTTGACATGATTTCCCATATGAAATCATGAGGTGAATATTATTATTGTGTAAATTAAAATAAATAAGGATGAAGACTGTTGTTATGATAGTTTTATTATTTTTGTAGGTTTTAAAGTGCATGAATATGGGACAGTGGTCCCGAAACGTTGTACAATATTATGAATATTTAATAAATATTTCATTCAAAATGGAAGTCATTAACCTCAAATAATTTTAAATGAATTGACTCACCAGACTTCCTATAGAGATAATCCAGAGTGAATATATAATGTTTGTAAGTGACAATATAATTAGTAGAAAAAAATATTTTATTATTTTTTTTTTAGGGGGCAGGAGAAGATCTACCTAGCTTATTTATATTTCATCTCGAATAAAACTAACTTAGGTCAAACTTCTGTCTGTTGTGGCGAACAATAGGAAGGGTCCGTATATGACTCATAGACAGCAATCAGATACCGGATCCCAATAACTACGAGGGTGATGGGCACAGAGGTTGTTATGTTTGACGGCACAAGTTAATAAGAGCCACGCCTTGTATGATACAGAAATTGCGTCTTCGAGGTCGGCGATAAGACATCTAAGGAGCTAATCTGTGGAATGCAGAATTAATGCGATTTATCAAGGGCGTTATGGTCTGAGGACGTTGCTCTTAGGAAAAGTAGACACGTAAACAATATGCCGTGTACGGGGCTCGGGGTTTCTAAGCCCGATTAGGGGTTCCCCGTACACGGTGTCATATTGAAATTTTTTCATATATTAATGTATTTATATTATGTATTTGTATTTATATTGTATATTTATATTATGTATTTATATTATATATTTATATTATGTATCTCTATCGGTTCCTGATGGGAACTGACTGAAAAGGGATGCGCTATACTTAATTCAAACACTAGACACCATCATCTGGACCCCTTCGCCGTGGTATGCTAGATATGAATATCATAATTAATGATTGGAGTT
>NW_027108914.1:1309925-1310702 GCF_000696795.3 Halyomorpha halys | reverse complement strand
TGGTATGAGGCCTTTCCGGACATGGTCCAAGACCATATATCCTTCATAACAATCATATTCTAGGGTAAGGAGAATTATTGATTTGGTTAATCTGTCTCTGTAATAATCAACCTTGAATTTCCTAAGCGGTAGGTTTTTACCCCTTCCGAAAAGTTCTTTATACCACCCTGCCTTAATTCCTAATTGCTGAAGTATCATTTTTGAGGTTGTGAGCTTGATTAGGTACCTAAGATTAAGATACCTTATTTTCCTGGTTGTGGACTCACGGACTTTAACTTTTATTTCTTCATTTTGTTTATTGGCATCTACTTGGCAAGTCTTATGAATTCCATCAATACCTACATCTTCTTTATAAGTTTCCATCTCTTCTTCGAGAATTTCAGAAACATTGTTCATTGCAGGGATAACTCTTTCTTGCCCATCGGAAATTATTTCGCTTTCCTTAGTTCCCGTATGATTGCCAAGGGAATCTTTTTGTGTTTCAGGTCCACTATTTTCAGCCACCGAAGGTTCCTCTTCTGCCTCCAGATCCTCAATTTCCTGATCCTCAAGGTCTTTAGTATTGCTATCTTCTTTATTCACAGCAGAGGTAGCGTCCGGATTGCCTGTCTTTAGATCTTCACTATTATTTCCGGTTTCTTCTTCAGCAGGGGTCGCTTGATTTGGTTTTTTATTGGCATCAAAGTGATTCGTATTTATTTTATTGACTGTTTTTTCCAAGCTGCTGGTCGTTGCATCTATTTTTTCACAGAACTCATTCTTTAAGCCATCTATACT
>NW_027108914.1:1283556-1307720 GCF_000696795.3 Halyomorpha halys | reverse complement strand
CATACTTTCTAATGTCTACGCTGGCCACGTGAATGATAAGAGCTCTGCCTAGACGGTTAATGGCTCCCAGTTAATGGTACTCTCTGTTATCTATATGTCTTTTTCCATTACTTTAGATCTGTTGCCGCTGGGTTTTTTGCCTAGGTCCGGTGGTATAATTGGTTTTTATGCCGACAAAAGAAATTATTTTAAGTTAAAAAACCCCAGCTGTTACCTCTCATACATATCAAATACAATTTATTTATATAATTTAATTACGCATAACTAATAAAAACAATAATTGTTCTAGATAATATTAGCTTTTTAAATTAATGCGACACGTACGCCGTTTTCTAAATTTTTACTAAACAACTAAAAGACTAAAAGAGAGCTCGAATGAGCTATCTAAGACCATTCCTTTCCAAAAGCTTTTCAAAAAATTGATTAATTTTCACATATAATAAAAAATCGTCGGATTTTAGAAATTAAAAAAGTTTTTCTCATAAATTTCACTTGTTAAAATTTTCGATATCCTAAACATTCAGTTATTGGCTAAAATAAAAGTTGATTAAATTTAGTGAAATTTATCAAATATCATTGTTTTCATAAACGAAACTTTTTGATCGTATTTCATAGAATTAGAGACAATTACTTATTGATTCATTGGTGAAAAAGGACTACGTTTGGAGACCTTGGAAATTAATAGTCGTACAGAGCTCATTTTGGTTTAAAATCGTAGAAAATTTTATCGACTTAAAAAATAAGAAAAATATAAGCAATTTTGGTCAAGTTTGGGAGTTATAAAGGAGCAAATGAAAGAGGTGCCATCGTTCAAGTTTCTACAAAAGCAAAGTTAAAAGTAACAAATGAAAAGTTTTGACATTTTTCGATACTAGAATCAAAATTTTATTGCTCATTTTAAAGATACAAATAAAAAAAAAATTTTGTAGACTTGTGTAATTAAAATTATTTTGATATAATTTTATGCCAGAATATTACTTTTATAAAACTAGGACATATGCCAATAAATATGTAATAATAACAACGAACAAATATGTAATATAATTTTTATTATTAGGTTCTAATAAACCCTTAAATCTTTAAAACAGCAAAATAACTATTGAATAAATTGATATCTGAATTAATGTTTTTGTATAAAGTTTTAAAATAATATTTTAGCGCATTGTGGAAAGAATCTCTGAGTGCTGGGTTCCTTGTGGGTTCATTCCTCACCTGGGTTTGTCAATATTTATTTAATAAAGACCCAGAGAAATAAATCTTAATCTACAACAATATATAACAATCCCATTCTGGGGATGTAATAGATCTTCGATGGATGACGATATATCCATGTGTTTTTTTCAATGCTATTTATTTTTACATTAATGAATATATTATTCAAACTTTTTTTTAAAAACTACAGGTCTTGAAATAACCAATTTCTCTACATTTGTTTCTTTAAACGTTAAACTAATAAGTTGATTTTTAAGAATTTTCCGTAAATTTCCTTCTTTGATAAACAAATGGTAAGACCAAAATCCCAGCGATCGTATCCCTTTTGTGTACGCTCTGTTCTATCCACAAGCAGTTAAAACACTATCTGCATCAGAATAATTGATGTTATTTTACAAATTAATACTTAGAGAGAACCCACCTATACATATCGAAAAACAGCGTGTCTTGTGCTTTATTTAAAGGAAGGAAGGACGAAATCTTTGGGCTCTTGGGCTCCTAGGATTGCAGTTATTATCGACAAAGAGGATGATTTAGGAGAATAGCTGATTGGTACACCCGAGCAGGCAGGAGTGGCGCAACTCTGGTGGAACAGGTTTGGGTTCTAATCTCGCCACTTGATAAAGCCTCTGTGAACATCCACGGGTAATTTTATCTCATACAGTTTATAAAGTGGGTACGAGTCCTGTGTTGGTGTCCTCTTACAGTGATTAGAGGGCAGGTCATGGGACAGCTATATATAACAGTTGAATGTTCAGCATGTTTGAAAGGATGTTTATATAATTTAAATATTGATTAAATTATGTTTTTATAAGTTCCAATAGGTATTAAGTAGTGATGGTAAGATTAATTTATATAATAACAAGTTTGATGTATGGCCACATGATGTGTATGGAAGCGAAGTGTTGGTCTCATCGAATACCAAGGTTAGATAGACAAGGAAGATCTCGTAAGATGTAGATAGTGAATGTGCAGGGAAATATAGTGGATATCTGATGAAGGATTATTGCACTGAAAGAGATCATTGGAGAACAGGAGTTCAGCTTTGAGTGTCATGTAACATAAGTGGAGCATCTGAACCACTTTTTATATTAATTAAATAATTTTTTTTTTAGTCAAGTCATTGACCTTTTTCATAATTGTGTAAATTTGATTAGTGCTATTTAAATATTTTATTTTTTCATTTATTTTTATTGTTATATTAGTTCAAAATATTCCTTCTTTTATTTCATCCTAGCATCATTCTATTCTATTTTATTTTTATTTTTTCATGTACATAATTTTATTAAGTTCATTTTATTTATTTTTCTGCTTATATACATATAGAGATTTTATTTATTTATATGCAATTTTTATTTTCATTTATGTATTTATTCTTTTTATTTTTTTAATTTTGGTACGAATATGATTATTTATAACTACATCTCATTGCCCAAGGTTATAGCAGATTGTTATATTTATCAATAAATAAAAAATTACCTTACTTCATTGAAGAAGTTATATTTTCTTAAAACTCGTTATAAATTTACAATGATCGCTAACCCATAGTTCCAGAGCAGATCAAGTAAATAAGTAAAAAAAATTTTTTATAAAATTATTTTATTTGTTTGACATTTTTCTATGAACCAATTAGATTTGCGATTAATCGATTATATATAATTGTATAAAATTAAATAAAGGTTATTTAAAAAAAAAAATTAAAGACGCCTAAGATAAGGAACAGTATGCCTATAACGTCTAAGAGAAAAATAAAGAAAAAAAACACTATTGTATTATTTCCTAGAAGGTATACTTAGAGCATACAAATAATAAAAATTATGTACGAAATACAAATTAATATATTAATGACAAAATAACGATCAAGCAGTTTCAATATTATGTTTGAATTTTTATTACTAACAAAGAAATGATCCATATCTTTTTCAAGCGTATTGTAAACCTTTCTGTTCTATAAAAATAACTTTTTAAAGAAATTGTGAAATTTCCATAATTCAAATTTTAAATAATCGCCACTTAAGACTACAGGGGTAAAACGACGTAACTCAATTTTTTTTTTTCAAAAACTTCATGAGAACAGTTTATCTTGGATTAGCGTATTCTTTCCATTTACACAAACAATTCAACAGCGATTTTGAACTGTTTCTACTTGTTTTGAATTTACCCTCGTGTCCTCCAGCCAAAAATTTAGCAGAAACCACTATTACTCATTTTAGAAAAAAAAAGTCAAGTCACTTCGTTTTTCCCCAGCATTCTCCATATAAAAAAAGTGCTATCTTTACTTACTCTATCTCGCATCTTACATCTAAGACTTCATCCAACAGTTCTATATTTGGGTATCCATTAGTCATGTGTTACCATATCAAGCTTCCACGTTACCATGACCTTCTCAAAACGTCTAACTGGATTTGGTCATACAGATATTCAATTGAGATACTGTCCTCAACGAAGTTCAGGGACTTAAATAAGAACCAAGTCCCGGTTGGCCTCTGCTAGAGGCGTAGAATTCCTTGCTGTTTAACCTTTCGGGCTATCGCTACATTCCGCTGCGTTAAGTACTTCCCATGATTTTCTTGAGGTCTCACTCATCCTCTCTCCCGCCGCGGATTTTTCTTTTTCTCGGCTAAGTGATGTTTCTCCTTCCTTAAAAAAAAAATAATAATATTTAATGTAAATTCCATTATGTTTGATTTGTATTTAAATTTATAAAATTAATCATTGAAATTAATGACAATAATATTCATAATGCATATTATGGAAAAACATACATGATAATATTGAGATATTTTTTGCTTAAAAGAACACAAACAAATAGTTTTTTTTTTTATTTAATGTAGAAAATATAAAAAATATGATACTTCAGAATATATTAATTTAATAGTTTATCTTTTTATACGACTAAGAGGCATAATCAATGGATATATACAAATGTTGAAAAATAAAGGATTTGATTTCTACTAATGAATTGTATAAATGACACTGGTTCTCAAAGTTCCGTATCAAAAATAGAATGAGCAACTGCAGAAGTCCTCAAAAAAGGGACTCCAATTAGCTTTTAATTATAAATACAAATTATCTAAAAACTACTTTACAACAATAGTAAATAAAGTTGTCTTACTTTAGGCAGCCATACTTGAAAAAACAAAACAACAACTTTGAAATGAGTTTATTTTTTAACCAAAAAAAAACAACAAAAACATACGTACCCAAAAATAATTCTTCCCTAGAATTTGATTTCTTAAATTCAAGTTCATTATTCGATTTCATTTGGTACAATTTTAAGTAAAACTTATGGAATTGAAAAATTCCTCAAATTAAAAAAAACATAAATTATATGATATATTATGCTGATTTCAGCACTGAGTCTCTGAAAAATGTTTGGTTCACGTTTTCAGTGAATAAATATTAAAGCAGAAAAAAAATAATTTATCTCATTTTGTAGATTTGGGTTTTGTCTGTATGTTTTAAGAGATTCATGCTATATTTTTAACATTTTTATTAATTGCTGTATTTTTTCATTACAAGAGTATTTAAAAACCTCATATTCCGGAAACATTTGATTACCTTAACAAAACAAATGTGTACGCATTTATATAACTAATTTAATTTATTTACATCTTTATCGCATCAATTAATGTCAATTTACCGTTATTGAGTAAAAATATATATACTTTTAATGTTCTCTCTAAATTTTATTTTATTTATACATATTTCTTAATATTAACTATTACTATGAAAATGAATGTATAGATAGGAATGTTTTCGAGAAGTCAGTCAATATGCATAGGCAAACATCACCTTGCTGTGGAATGCCTTACTGTATATTAAAAAAATACCTTTTTTAAAATTTAGTTTGGTTTTTGTTTGAAATATTGTACTATAAAAAGTTAAGATATTAACTGATCAAAGACATTAACCCTGATAAATTAACAACAGTAGGTTTCTTATGTAAGGATACGATCACTATCTCGTTAAATGACTCACTTAAATTGAGATAGCTGATAGCCTTCCATTCACTAGAAACAAAAATATCTGAATGAAACTTATCGGCCTATAAATAGTCCTTAAGACAAAGGCAATAAATTATACCGGGACCTTTTGAAGACACGCCTTTCAACTTTGAAAGCCTAGTTAAAGTATTATGTATTTATATCTTGAAGGAAGTAATATATAAAACCTGTAATCTGTAAATGTAATAAAATTTATAGTTATATATATTAATAGATATAAAGTCAATTATCCATAGCGCTTTATTTCGGGAGTTATTAGATTTCTTCAGATTTTAGAATTACTATTTAAAACTTTTAATAAAAAATAAATTAATCTCAGTTTTGAAAATGTATCCTTCTTCATATAGATTACATTTAGTATATAATTATTAAATTATGAGATTTGGTCCAATTTTTTTATGCTTATAATTAATTCATTATATAAGTCTGTCCTAGAAATTGCTTTTAATGCAACTCAAGTAGGAATAAACAATAGATGTTATCTAAAACATATCTTATGGGTATAAATTTTTGTATAATAGTTAATGTAACCCAGATTTTTTTATGTATTGTTTCTTGACTAATTTTACAATCTGCGACACTCTTGGGCAATAAGTAATAGTGTTGTAGTTATAGCACATTAATATCAATCAGAATGAGAAATTCAAATTTTTTTTTATATTTATCTATTGATATTAAAAACTATTAAAATATATAGAAAAAGTAAAATTCATGTTAGTTATACAATAGCATGATATATGTAGAGATTCTACCCATTAACAGAACACCTAACCCAAAAATTAAAAATAAATATAATGCAGAATTAGATAAATAAAAAAAAAAATATATATAATGAATAAATGATACTATAATAAAATAAATTAACTACATTAAAATAAAAAATGTTACTATTAAACTTAGAATTAACTAAACATAAAATAAAAATTTCGTAATTTAAAATAAGTATAACAATTTTACAAAATAGGCTTGAAATTTCCTTTACAATACAAATATATTAATAAATAAAATTACATAATTCAACCTTATAACGCTTTAATTAATACTGTATATTATTTATTAATATTAAAAAAATAAATTGATTAGAATAGTTTAATTGAATAAACATAAAATAAATATTAACAAAACATGAGACATAATCCAAAAACTTCCTTTTCCCAGCCTATCACTGTACCACCAGCAGTTAATGGGCTTGATAGCCAGACAATGTCATCCTAGACTTTATCTAACATTCGACAGTCCCGCATTCTTAAAAGCTTTTTCAATCTCCAAAGATTCTTTAAGGTTATTTGAGTATTTTAATCTTTTATAACAAAGTTTTTCAGTGCTGAAGAAGGATTTTATGATTTAAAATAATTTATTTTATTTTATTTTTTTCTCACCCTCCTTTTATTGCCACTGAAGCAAACATACACTTGGGAAAAAAATATATTTATATGATAAAACTGTTGTTGACATGTTTTACTGTCTGCAAAAATGATATAAGAGAGTAATTAATAATTAAAAATTATATAAGAGATCATGACCACTATAATTTTTTTTTTTTTAATTTATTCTTTGAGTTTAAACATTACGTATCAAGTAAATATTGATATTATATGTCTATATGATAATACTGTATAATCAGTTTGTGTAATACATAATAAGTTGGGTGTTAAACAATTCCCATAATTTTATATCAAAGATTACTTTTTTTTATTCTATTTTTTAATAAGAAGGAATATGATTTATCTAATAATAAAAACAGTATTAACAAATAGAATAAATTTTAACTCGTGTTATACTGTTATAAATACAAATATTAAATTAGCATATATATTGTAGGAACTGGGTCTCTTGGTTTATATGTTTTTAAAATAGTTATTTCTTTTTAGAAACTTTTAACCACTATTTTGATTAAAAAAGAACAGCTACAAATATTGTAGCTGTATGTATGAATGTATGTAATGTCCATTATTTGGGGAAACCTTGAGAAAACAAAGAAAAAGTTTTGTGCGTGGCATTATTTTTATAGCTAGAATAATTACTATTACATAACAAATTTAAAAAAATATAAATTCCACTTTGATACGCAAATGTAATGTACGATTTTATCTGTCTTTAACATATCCTTTATTTATGATGATTATTTTATTTTATGTATATTAGATGAATGTAAATATTAAGTTGTCTTGCTCATTGTGGTGTACTATAATATTTTAGAAAATCTAAGCCCAACCAAAATTACCTAGTACCAATGCTATAGATTTTCTATACTTGAAAAATTTATATAATCGTACTTTTTTAAAAACTTAAAATAAATAAATTTGTACATAATGTTGCCTTGTTTATGTTGATTATTTTCAAAAAAAAGGCTCATGATATATTTTACAAACCTATTACTGAATGATTCCAAACAAATTTTTTAGTCTCTTTAAAGAGCATTAAATAATTTACATGAACTATTATAAACTGCTACTCAAGTATAAGTGGGTCTGCTTAGTGGTGTATTACTTCTACTTGGCTATTAGGGTTTTGAAGTGAATTTATTTATTTATTTATGGATTCGAATTTATTATTATCAGTTTTGGCATGCAAAACGTTGACATTTAATAAATAAATTAAAGGTTTCATTCAGATTCTTTCGATTATAGCATACATTATTCTCATTATACTTCTTTAATTTGTTTATTTCTTTTTATGATCTTTATTTAAATAAATAAAATATTATCTATGAAAATTTTAAGGTTTTACCTTTGATCCGATTAATATCTTTTTACTTTTGGCGCCTAAAAGCTTTTAAGGGTTAAGGATAAATTTATTGCTATCTTCATTGGCAGAGCCAATCAGAATGAAGTGTATTAAGCAAAAAAATGTTTTGCTTAATTGTTCCTTCATTTCGCAGTTATAACTTTTTGTAGTGGGAGCCCTTTACATAACCCTTAAGAGTTTGTTTCTTTAAATCCTATTTGGATCCTAGATCTTAAGTAAAGCCTGTTAGGCGTGGATAGATAATTCTGGTTTATTCCACCCCTATATCCTTTCCTTCCAAGGCTACCGGTTCGGCAAAGCGTGAACTCCCACCAACTCGACTCCATCCTCAGTTTTTTGCCGATGTTGATATAATAATAAGAGATGGAGCGGAGGTAGCTCTGCAGACTGTGACAGATCGAAGCTGGATTTAGCCGGGCATTGTCTACCCTGGATGTGTACAAATGATGACCACCTGGTCCCGACCCCTGGGAGCTCGGCCAGCTGTTGGGATCCTTTTTTCCTTCCTGTGCCGCATCCCAAGATGGAGGATGGGTCGCTCGGCTAGGATTGTGGGGTACTTCAGATTAATGAGATCTTTAAGGGAGGGTTCGCTGGGGTGTAAACTTCGATTTCAGAGGGTGAACGGTACTGAGGTACAAGTGTTTTGATATTTATTGCTGTAATTTTTTTTTAAATAACAAACTTTCTTTGTTACTGTAAAGTAATTTATTTTAAGGCCGAAATAGGTTCATCCATGTACCTCCTCATACAATACAGTAGAATTCAACCCCTCCTATCCGTCTTACTACTGACTGAGGCAGAGTTGGTTAATTCGGAGTATATACTAGAGAAAAACCTCCCTTCTTAATATTAACTCATAATTAAGTACAAATTAATTCCAATTTAGAATTTAATATATAGGTGATATGTACATTATATATTATAGAGTTAAATTAATCTAATATAATTTAAAAAAAACTAGATAATTTTATTTAAGTACATAAACGATCCTTTAATTTATAATAGTAGTCACTAAATCTTCTTTTCGTTTTGTTTTACGGAAATAATTGTTTTCCCATTTCATTATGTATTATTTAATTTTCCCATCGGTTACTCCGAAGAGTCCGTTAAGGTAGCCGGTAAAACAGTTATACTTTACTTATTTAATTATATATGTAGTACAACAGACTAAAACATCCCCACTCTTATGTATTCGATTGTTCTAAATAGAGAATTGACTAACTCTCAAAGAATTATGATTCTTTCTTCTGAATCACACATATAGTAGTATAGTTCTTTTTAATGAATCAAATCAAATATTCACCCTAGTTTTGATTTTAATCAAATTTCAACCGCATCAAGTTTCATTCCTGATAATCCAAGATATTATTGATAATATTCAGCAATATTTTTAGTCAGGATTTTATTATTCTTACACGATAAAATATGAGATTGTAATGGCTAATTAATAATTGCAGCGTTTTGGTTTTACAGAATTGATTACCATAATGTAACCATTTGTCAATAATATATAAAAGCTTTATTGGAAATTTGCTTACTCGGTATCATTACATTTATTTATTATTTGTTGTATTTTGTAATAAGTTGTAAAATTGGAAGCCTCTATAAATAAAATAAAAATAAATGAACATAAGTAGTACTATAAACACTTAGTGTATAATGTAAATTCTAGATATGTCAAATTTATTAGTTAAAATTATACACACAAGATATAATACTGAAACAGCTACTTTGATAAACGACTTCAATGAATTTAGTTTATCGAAGAGCATATTGTGGCCGACATTACCGCGAGTGAGCTATCAGAAGGAACATGGAGGGGGGGTGGAACACGCGACGATATTGCTTCACATTGGCGAAACTTTGCACGGAGCAAAGCCGCTCAATCATAGCTTTCATTTGAATTCGGACCCTCTCATCAAATCGTTTGTTAGCTCTCCTCGTGCCCCGTCAAGATTTCTTTTTCCCTCCATCTGTCTCCCATGTTGGCGCAGATTTCGCGTGAGATATCCGCGCCCGAGTTCTGCCGGATAAATATAACGCTGTTGTGACGCCTCCAGAGGGAGTTGTGCTGGAGTGCCTGAGCTGGAACATCCAAGGGTCGATAATGTTGTTTACTCACAGTTCCTGAGTCTAGTCTACTTCTTCCAGCTTCTTCTGACACTCAACTTCTTTTCCGCTTCTATTATCAAGTCTTCGTGTTTACTACTTCGTAGCCATCGACCGTGAAATGGAAAAAATAAATATCAAGAAAAAACATTTATATTATATTTTCCTCTCTATGATAACGCTTTTATAAAATTATTTAATTAGATAATAATTGGAATTACCATAGTTGATGGTGGTTGTATATATCAAATTGGACCGTACTTGCGTATTATTCAACCACCCTGAAGTAGCAACGTTAAAATTAAATTCAACTTACATTTAATAACTACAATTACGGAAAAAAAAAGTATAACGTAATATCGTCGGAGCTATGCTACATTCGTGCAGGTGACAAGTTCTAAGAGCTTGTTGTCTGAATTATGATTGCATATTTAAAGTATTAGAGGGAAAACCGAGTAGAAACTGAATCCGTAATGTAACCGTTGTATTAAACCTTCACTTGGAATCAGCAGAAGATTTTATAGAAGAAAAATCTTTAAGGTTGTTTGGACACGTTTCTAGAATGAGCAACATTTATCTTTCAAGGTGTATGGGAATGCTTTGCTAAGAGAGCATAGAAAAGGGAAGACTTCTCTAGAATTTTTAACACTGCAATTTCCTATGTCCACTAAGACCGATCATATATGTACTTGAAGATGGAAGGAAAGAAGAAAAGGTTTAATCTCTGACTCTGCTTCCATAGATTCAATGGATTTAGATTTTGTAACAGTGATTACTCCTAAAACTTCTAATGTGACATTTTCATCATATACGAGAAATAGCCTGATGTATAATTATATTTGGTTTGAATAAAGCCCCATTTTGTTGCTGTCGATCTCTTCCCTTTTTGACCTTTTAACAGCTTTCTTAATCCATTACATGATGTAGTGCCTTGATTTTCAGATATATTACATACTTACAGGGTTGGATTCTTACAAAAGTATCCCACTGAGAGCTTACTGTCATTTCGTTGAGAATAATCCAAAACTCGAGTTTTACCAAAACTTCATCAAAGCATTGTTCTAGAGCAGCAATATACGCACAGCGTCATTATTTCACAAATTCAAAGTCAGGGATTATAAGTTTTACACATTTAAACTTACAACCCTTGACTTTGAATTCGAAAATATGAAGTACAGATAGTTTACATAAGAGAATTCCGGAAGAGATAAAGTACAGTTAGTATGTTTACAGATAGAACAAACAGAGTTCTTGGGAGAATTATGGAGATCCCGTGATGGGCTAGTTTATGGATGAGAGTGATTAGCCAGATGGAATCGTGTGCTATCTTCAAGTCAACTAGGATATTTAGAATTGATATTTTTCTGTGAACATCCATAGGACTTCTGATCATATGGAGTGCAGCTTGGGCATCATCAATGATACCATGATTTTTGTGATTAGGCAAACTGAGGGAGTCATACACGTGAAAGAAAGGAGAATTATTTAAACTTTTCTCCATTAATGAGGTACATGTTTTTCCAAGGTGGTCTATACCAGACAGCAGAGTTCTTTAATTTGCTGAGTCTTCCAATAACCTACATTAACCTAACATATCAACAGATACGAGAAATGGCAATTATTGGAAACAATATGGTTTAGTTAAATTCTTTTACTTTCTATAACATTAAAGAAATATATTAATATCCCTAAAAGAAAAGAAAATGTATAATATCCTATGTAGCAAAGGATGAAAAGGTACAGGATGAGAGATCGCCTTGACTTCATTGATTAGCTGAAGGGAAGATGTATTACTAGGTTCAGTCTTCCACATGCAAGCCCCGTCAATTTAATCACCAAGATGTTCGTTTATGAGAAGTAACATTTTCATGAAAGTAGTATTGTTTCCAATGGGAAAAAAGTTTCAAATATCTACATCAAAACACTCTGAAGGGCAAAGTATAACATTTGTTATTTTTTCTCTTTACCGAGTAAAATTAATACTGATGATCTAAAAACAAAATATTTTCATAATTGTTTTCATTATTTCTTCTTAAAGAATATTAGCAAATCGGAAAACAAACAAAGGAATGCTTCAAATATCTGCTGCACAAGCCTTATAAACGTGTTTCCCCCGCAATCTTATTCCCGGTTTTCTAGCACTAATGTTAAAATTAAATCACTATATATCTGTCTTCCAAACAAAAACAAAAAAAATCTTCTTCTTCAATCACGCTGTGCTAATCACCTTTTTTCTTTTTATTAAAAGCCAACATTTTATTCTAACGGACCTTTTTCAGAATTACAAAATAAATTAGAGAAATGCGCATGAAATGATAAAAAATTCAAAAGTTAACATAATGTTAATAAAAAATAAACGTATCTGAAACAAAAATGGTTATATAAAAGGAAGATGGTCCGGTTAGGGTCAAAGTACTCAAATAATAATTAAACTATTCATTATGAGTTTACGTTTTATCACACTTTGCAGGGATTCCTCAGGGCTAATAATGATAGAAACAACTAAAATAATGCAACAGAGTAAGGAAATATACAAAATGAAATAAAACTAACTATAATTTAAAATATGTGACAAATTATATAAAAATGAATAAGGTAAATTAAATTAAATAAGTAAATTAATTTTTTTATAAATTGTAAAATAGTTAACATTTATTTCATGCTATATATTTTCTTACATTGTTACATTACTTTAATTATTTGCATCTATTTTAGCCCAGATGATGCTCTGCTAAGTGGAGCAAAACGTTGGATCATAATAAGTCGTTTAATTACTATTTATATTCTTTTGACCGCATCTGCGCCATTTTCCTTTTTTATATTATACACACGGTCGATCAACGATCTTCCAAAAATAATTATATTACATTTTTTTTTATAATGTAGTTAAAGGGAAAACTGTGATGGTGGAAGTGAAAAGGGGTTGATTTTGAAGTACGTCAGTATCCATATAACATTTAATGCATACATATAATTGTGTGTATCTCATTTAATAATAAAACTATTGAACTTTCCACACAGATATGATTCGAGAAGGGTCAAATGGTGGTTTTTTTTTCGATCGACGTTAGTTAATAGGGTGTATACAAAAAAAATGACCGTCTGATAAAATTCAAGATATCAATGGTCTGTAAATATTTTAATCTTATTTAATACATATCAATACTTAATATTCCCTTTAGAGCATTCTCTAAGCTTGTTTCATCCCATTCGACTTCTTAAAAAAACCCTCAGTTTAGTTCTCAAAGAAATTCTCGTAACTTTAAGGCATTACTGGAAAAAAAAAATTCACAACCGCTGAGGCAACTCGTGAAATTATTAAATATGAAGGGGAAGGTGTCCTTGACCTGCGCATTGCGTGGCGTTGGTTTGAAAAATTTAGCGGTGGAGATACGACACTGGAAAGGAAGAAGGGCTCCGGGCGACCATTAATAGATATCAATAAGGTTCTGCAGAGAGCTGTCAAATCCGTCCACAAGTACTTGTGAACTTCCCAGGGAGTGTGATGGGTGTGTCGAAAGTTACTGTTAGTTGCCTCAAAAGAGCTCACAAACTTGCTCCTCAGCAATCAGAAATCACTTCCCGTCGAACCAAAGAAAAGTTTAAAGAACTTCATGGGTTCTCACTCCTGCCTCATCCACCATACAGTCCAGACCTCGCACCATCGGATTACTACTTGTTTCGATCCATGGCCCATTTCCTTCAAGGGGAAATATTTGATAATCTTTTGGAAGTTGAAATTGCGGCCCAAGAGTTCTCTGACTATGAGCTATCCCAAAGAATGGTATCAGCGTGGGGTCGAGCAATTGGCAAGCAGATGGCTAATGGCTGTAGATAACAATGGACTATACTTTGAGTTTCATTGTATTTTATATCAAAGAAATAATAACAAAAATATTTGGTTGAAATACTGTCATTTTTTTTATACCCCATTGCATACGGTTTATATATAGTCCGGATGATAGCCTTTTTTTCTTTGCTTTATTTTATCTAGAGTAATTAAGTATCGCTTTTGATGAATGATGTACTGCCCCGATCGGACGGATAGATCCCTAAGCCTCGCCTGACCCAGAAGCCGATCGACAGTACCTATGGGAGCCGACTATAAAGCAAGGAGAGGATGTCACAGAGAACAGACGATGACTACGTGCCAGCTCGAGCTAACGGCTACGGATCAGGCGCTAACTTCCGATCGCTCTAATGCCGCTGCTTGTCATTCCGTCCCGATGTGGGGGATATCCTATATTCTGGTCAGGTCGTGGCTTAGGTCGGCTAATGAGCTCCTAGGGGAAGGGCTTTCCATCAAACTTAGGGGGAGGGGAGGGGGATATTTCTGTCCAAGGGGAGGATAAGGCTCTTCAGTGTCTGCTACATCTTAAGGCTTTCGTTGCCTAAAACTTAGTGGGGTAACCAAACGTTGATATTGAGTAGAAACTTAGTTGTTTTCGCAATTGAAAATATTAACCATGCAAACATTATAGGATAAATTACTATTGTTGGTCATCCTGCTTTGTCTGCCTTGAACTAGAGATGGGAAGGTGAATCGAGAATCAAATCATCTTTGGAAGAATCTTACTCTCATGTTATCAAGTTGTGGTTGGTCGATTCTCTACCAAGGCATATCACCAAAGTGACAGTAGGGAGAAAAAATAACTTAATCTTTGTTTTATTTAGGACCAAATTATTTTTATAATAATTACAGTAAATTACTTGATTTTCATTTTGAGGTAATTTGTAAAAAAAAAAAAATTTGATTTACACTCTTACAATATAAAGCACATAAAACGAGAGAAAAAATAACAGAAAAGTATCCACGGTCTTTAAGAAAAGGGTCATTTAGAGGTTTTTATTTGTTACACTCATTAATTGATTTTTAACTTATTTATTTATCTGTTCATTACTTGTTTATTAGTTTTTAACTTATTCCTTTGTTTTTGAATTTTCTGCTCTGCTTTACTTTAATGTAATTATAATTCTAATTTGTTCATGGTTTCGTTTTCTTATTATTTTATTTTATGTTTACGTGCTGCAAATTAGCATGGGATAATTCTATTATTGAATATTTGTGATGGATTACCGGAATAGAGAAATATGAGGTATATGCAAGTAGGCAATAGAACAGATAAAATAAATACGATGAAGAACAATTAAGCCATAAAAGCGATAACACTGTTTTCTGTTATTTACTTATAAAGACAAAAATATTATTTTTGTATTAATTATTCTAAGTTAGTATTTATATGATATCTCATAAGAATCATAACTATGCAGCGTGTTATAGAAACCTATCACCCAATTTATTTAAGCACCATTGCATGTTGTTAAATCAAGCATTTATCACATGAGAATTGATGAATAACTAGGTGAGGATTGAAAACGGTTGTTGAATATCTGTATTGTTTTATTTTTATATTCTAATTTAATAAAAATCTTTATAAAATTGATTTGTGCAATAGCCCATTTTTGATTTTGTTAAAAAAAACAAAAGTAATTGGCTCGAAAACCACAATGTTTCGCATTGTTATTCATACATAAAGTTCTTTTTCTTAAAAAAATCTAAGAATTAATTAACCTGATCAATTCTTTATTTCCCATATCTAGCTGCAACTAATAATTTTTTGATGCACGATCCTTCTGTTCGTCCGCCTGATTTTAGACATCCCCCCTCGATATTTTACAGAGCTGTAGCACTCAATGTTCGGTAGACTCGTTGATGCATTGCTCAAGAATACATCCTTCTCCACCTCCTTGCATTCTTATTATGATTTACTGTCTCTATATCCCTTCACCAAGTCTCCAATTGCACTTCACCACATGTTTCAGCTATTACCCACACGAATTCCATTTGAAATCATGCGACATTGCTGTCAAGTAGTTATAACAATGGACAATTTATTACATTAAATAAATGAATGGCTTAGCTAAAGGATACTTATTCAAGAGAATCAAGTTCTTACATTCGTTTATTCATAGGAATAAAAACAACAATTTATCCGTTTAAAATTCCTAAGGAGATAGATTTAGCTAACGTTTATTTTTCTTCATCAACCAAAACTATTACGATGTATCAAATTTTTTTTTAATATTAATTTTAAATTTTCACCTTTAATCACGTGATAGATTTTTTCTTTGTAAATCCAAAGACCAATTATGTAAGCTTAATAGATATAGTGAGTTTGGAGTTTACATCGTCTTTTTTAGTTCTAAGGGCTATAATGATACGCAGGTCACTAATTAACAATCTGTTTTTTAATTGATATTTCAAGGCTAAGAGCTATTTATAACAGCTTCATATTCTTTTCCTTAGATTTCATGGCTCCGATTTGGTAATTTATCATTTTTCAATTATTTTTTTGGTAATTATTTCCTTATAGATTTTTAAGGTTTTTTATTTTTTTCACTATTAATTATAGTTATATTTTGCAAAATTAAACAGTGTTTTAAGCTGATACTTGACTTAACACTTTTTTAAAACATTTTTATATGCATTATGCTATCATGTATTCCAATCCGACACTTACTTCAGTTTCGTTGGATGTTAACCCTTGAGTAAATATTTGTTTACCCTTGTTTTTTTCTTTTGAAGGAAAAAACCCTTAAACTTCTTTTCTCTTTATTTACTTTGGCCATTCGACTTATCTTATCCAATCTCAGTTACTATTTATTTTCCCTTTACGGGATTTGCCTTGATTTCCAAAACCTACGTGCAGACTTCTACCTATCTATCCCTTTCCTACAGATTGGACTTTCTCCTAAAAAAAAGGTGTAAAATAAATAATAATTAAGACTGGACTAGAATATGAATAGATGTAAAGCAAATAAAAAAATAATAATTTGTGAATTTTTTTCCTTAAAAAGTAAACAAATGTCAAATATTTTGACCCCTTTGACGTGAATTAAATAATCAAAAATAATTTTTTAATACTTAATGAAAATTTGGGAATTTTCATACTTCATTAGAAAATATGTATTTTTTTAAAATCAGTATTTTTATTAATTTCATTTAATTATTTTCGGTGCTCGGTGCCCAAGGGATAAAGCGCGTGGTTGCTAGCTCCAAGGACCTGAGTTCGAATCCGGCTGGGCAGAAAATTGTTTTCTGTTAAATTGTAGCCGGGTCAGCTCCTATGGGTTCTGAAGCCCTCCTGGGGTCCACCCAGCCTCTTAAATTGGGTACCCTTAATTGAGTAAAAATATGGCGGTCGAGCGTGATTCTGACCAAATCACCACCTTGCACAACAGTTAGTCTAGTAACGGTACTTCTTTACAAAGTACTGAACCCCTGACCCTCCATGGGTTGTAGTGGTACAGATTTAATTCTTTTGAATTTTATATAGTTGATAACCCTCTCTTAAAAAATATATATATAAAAATAATACTGGGCTTTATTCACTGAGCTACACTGATCCCGATCCTATACTATCTGAATATATATTCTGTTCCACCTTATTTTAATATTCCTACATAGTCTAAATTCGGTTTCCAATTAGTATTCTATAGTAATATGTTCTATATAAAAATGGAAAATAAAATAAAATAATAATCACTAGTAAATTGAAAGTGTATTCGGTTCGATACTATGTTTATTTATTGAAGACATTGTGAAAAGATTGCAAAGGGTAGCAGAGCCCCAGTGGATAAACATTTAGAAACGGGGCGCAGTGGGAGGGAGGCAGGCAGGAAGGGAAGGCGGAAGGAAGACCTCAGATAGATGGATGACCAGGGCAGCCAACAGCACCAGAAGAAAGATTTAAGACCCGAAGGGAGGGGGGGCCGTTAATGAGCTAAGCATCCACCTTAGCGGTGTACTTCTTATGTTGTCTCTATCTCGTCTTGTTCCACCTCCGACACTTGCTAGTATTTAGGGCCGTCCAACGGGGGGAAGTAGTACCAATCAATCTTGTACTTCCCACTTGGGATTTTTTTTTACTTAGTTCTGTAACAAAAAAAAACTAGCATCCACAATCAAACAAATAATAAAAACATTTGTTAAATAAATTTAATTTAGAACAGAGCTTAAACAATTCAAGTTTAGTAAGGATGATTTGACAAACCACTAAGCAAAAGAGACGAAACTATCGGAGAACAGTACTACACAGTCTAGGCCAAATCATAATGGTTCAAGTGAACCAAAAATAATAAATATCTAAAATGTTATATATTCTGAACTTAATATTCATAATTAGGAGAGAAAAACTTTATTAAAAAAAGTTGTGGTGTCCAGCTGTATTGGATTTCTAAATACAAAGTATACTTAAATCTAGTCAAATAATTTTTTTAAATCTTATAAAATATAGGCATAGTCGAGTAATTTTACAATATAGAATTGTAATAAATGATTTTTTTTTTTTGTTTTATTTCTTCTTTCTATACTGTAATTTTTTTCTTCATTTTATTAATTTACTTTCCTTATCCCCTTTTTCACATTTTTCCTCTTCCTTTTTCCCCTCTATACTATACATAGAATAAAATTAAAATATACAAATATTTTCTTTTAGTAACGAATAATATGACTATATATGTATACATTACTTGTTTATATTGTTATATTATATATTTTACTGTTACATTATATTTATAAAAGAAATAAATTGATAAAAGTAAAAAAGTTTTATTAAATATTAAAAATATATACAAAACAAATTAAGCTAGCTTGACTTACTGAGCTCTTCAAAACAAAAATTTAAAATATATAGAAAATTATAACTACCAAGCCATGATCTGAAATATCACTTTCTGAGATAATGGAGGTGAATGACTAAATAACTCTCCTTACTTTTTTTAATTTAATTTAATTTATTTATTGATATTTAAAACGGTATTAAAAATATATACAACAAATAAATTTGATGTTAATTATACATTGGCATGTGGAGAGTCTACTACTTAATAGATCACCAATAAACATTTATAGAGGAGAAGATCTCTAGACCATCTGCTTTTCAGATTATCAGTTAATGAAGGAGATTCCAGGCTAGAAAAAAATTCTTGGGTGGTTAGGAAGTTTATCATGGAAGAATTGGCATTTGGCTCTAGCCACATCGGCAACATATGGAAAATTAAGGTCCTGATAGATGACTTTGCGACAAAGTAAGATTAAGGATTTCACGAAGGATTTTGAATTGAATATGTCAGGAATTCGATGGTTTAGTAGAGACCTAAATCTTCTGATAGGCCTTTTCATAATCATATGAGTATTTTGTTATTAGTTGGAAGTTTAGACCATTTTCTACTTACTTTTAAATATTTTATTGTAAATTTTAAACAGATATCAAACAGCATTAGTTATCCATTAAATAATAAATTTTGGATTAAGTAGGGAGAGATGTCGTGTAATATAAATTAGTTAAAAGAAGACAATGATGTGCGCCTGAAGATGGCTACGAAGTGTTGTGATTTAATTAATTAGCACTGAATAAAGAACCTTTAACAAAAAAGATATTTTCACTAAACCTAACTAAATAATTACCAATAAATTTGTAAAAAAGGTTGATAATCAATATGTGATTGAAATTTTTTGCTTTTGCACTTCTTCCAACGAGAAACCAATTTTTAAATTCTATAACTGGATTTAGAAATAGAAACATAAAGTACGAAAACATTTATTAGACCTTTAGGATTAAGTTGCCCAAAACCCTAAAAATGTGGTAACTGAGGAGATAAGGCTGGAGTATTAGGAGGATATAGAGAGGGACTTTGCAATTTGTTGAGAAGGGTTAATAATCTGATATTTTCTAGAAATTTAGAGCAGATTTCCCAATTTTAATATTTTTTAAAGATATTAAAATATTTAATTTTTCCCCAATTTAATTATGAAACATTTTAATTTTTCCATATCTTTTGGATTCTCGGATCTGATGTGAATGTTGACAATTGGTAACAATTATTTTCTTTTACATTCAAACCAAATTTTGTATCGATAAGAGTCCCTATTTCTTAAATTAAGAGATATTTTTATTTATTTATTAACTTATCTTTATGATGATAAGTTTAAATACTTAACCCATTCCAGCTATTTTCTAGCTTATATTATATTTCTTAGCTTATATTTCGCTACTCTCAATAGAAACACTGTACTGCTACAACCAATGATGGGACAGGGGTGCAGTATTCTATGTACTGTTACTAGTTACAACCTTCGAGCAAGGAGGTGATTTGGTTAGGATCATTCTCGACCGCCAAATTTTTTACCCAATTGAGGGTACCAACTTCATGGGGCTGGGTAGACCCCAGAGGGCTCTCGAGCTAACAGGGCTGACTCAGGCTAAAGTAAAGCAGAACATAATTATGTGCCACAGTTTGGATTCGAACCTGGGTCCTTGGTGTTAGTACTATAGTGCGTTATCACTGAGCCACCCGCTCATGTGTGTGTGTGTGTGTGTATATATAAATATACTTTTTTTTTTTTAAATAGTGATTTATTTCATTTCATAATTACTTCTTTTTTTTTTTTTGTACCGTGGGAAGTAAGAACAGTATTCTACGTTATTCGGTTGGAGGAAACTTAGACAACGAAGGATAATGGACATGAGCATGGCCTTCGATATGGCTGGCCGTGTACAGCCCTCCCTGGGGACACTAACCCTTCCGATGGGGGTTGATTGTTTCCGTTGCTAAGCTGGGGACAGTCAGAGTTTTAATTCCTTCCCACCAGGAAGCCTGGGCAATGGGACGGAGTGGAATATTTATGAGTTTGTCAAGGGAGGATCTGGAAAAATTGAATAGTCAGCAAGTGATGACGACTTTTCAGTTTCTTTTAATGAACTGTTAATAGTACAATATTAAGATAAATTTTCTTAAGAGATAACATCTTACTTAAGTATAAAAAACATGTGTTTATCAAGTTACAAGTAAAGCTCTCACTCATTATTAATTAAATAATTCTAATTTACGATTTTTATCCCTTTATGACTGCAAAGCGAGAAATTTCAACTGCTGAAACTAATTGGTCATAACTTTCTTTTTAAGTGGTACGATTGGTGATAATTAATAATAGACATAGGTGCCGTGTCTACCCTGGGTGACAAAGCCAAGAAAGGTACAAAGACACAAAAAAATAACAGTGGTGTGACTTAATTTTAAAAATAATCTAAAGTGATAAGAACAAAAGATTTGATCAGCGTTTTTCTGTATTATTTTTTTTTCCTACATTTTGAAAATGCAGTAGTGTCCTGTTAAAACGCAGATAGTGAAACCTAACCTAAACCCGGTGACAGTTGAAAAAATGATGGATGTAAAACAGCTGACAGCACACTACTCTTGAATATAAGAATCTAAAACCTCTTTAACGAAATAACATTGGATCTGATCGATTTCGGGTCCAAAAATAATGGGAATTCAACAGTATATGGGATTAATGTTTTATCGTGGAATCATGCATAATTATAAAATAAAGTTAGACTTGCGGGAATGTAATAGTATTTTAAAATTGACAGGCTGACAACATTCTCATGCATAGTTACACTGTCAAGGTTAATCAGGTGACAGTAACACTTCCACACAAAAAAGACTGACGTGCGACAGTCTTTTCACAAGAGCAAACGCTACGTTTAGTAGAGAGTAGTAATGTGGGTTGAAAATATTCCGTGTAAAGGAACTTATGAAAAGTGGGAATTTATAAAAAACATAATTTTTTATTTAACAGCTTCAAATTTTAAATAATTAAAAAAGTATGGCGGGATCGAATCTTTTCGTTGCATCACTGAGGCGAACAATTTACCTAATGAATTGAAATAAACTGTTCTGATCGCCTAAAAGTTAAATTAATGAAGAAGTAACTTTTGAGATTCGATAGATGTGTGTAGGAATTTCCTGGAACCATTAGTTTGGAACCGTTCCCAGCCTCTAGAAGAGTAACACCGAAGGACAATTTACACTATACATTCCGTTTCCGTTCCGTACCGATACAATAAATACAAATCTTTATTCATTTTTGTATGCTAACTTTCTTTCCAGTTTTACACATTATAATATTCTATGTAAATGGGAACGGAACATATTGTGTGAGGCACCATTAAATAGATCCAAGGCCCAAATAGATCATTTGACAGTTGACCTTCTTGCCACGGATGGTCGTATACTAGAATTGTAGGCTAATTGAATGCGTTATGCCTGTGGGTCTTATCAGCTATTTAACTAATAATGCAGACAAATTATTAGTTTTATGTGTCTGAGTATGTATTTCGAGCATACTGATTTAGTGATAATTAATAATTTACTCCACTCTTAGCCATTATTGGTACCAATTTAAGGTTACGTTTAAATTCATTATGAAAGTTAGAATTATGTAAATAAACAAAAAGGGAGGGAAATGCTTTCCAAATGGTATCAGTTATCACAATAAACACCGGACACTGGGCAGCACTAACAAATATATCTAATTAGTAGGCCGTTGGTGGAAGTGATAGTGGATGATGGACGAGCACTCATCCCAAGGGGTCACCAGATAAGGCAGATTGCTGGGGTGCCCACTCCTGGTCAGTCTGAGTCATCTCGTTTCCAGGTCGTTACGGGCCAAGGAGGAGGGTGGCATCCAACCAAATAGTTTGGAGACCCAAAAAGTTGGTGAACTTTGGATTTGAGACCCTATTTCAAACCTCAAAAATTAAATGAGTAATTATATTCTCATAATAACGCTATTTAGAGCGATATGTTTTCAAAAATGTTTTATTAAATAGCCAAAATTCATAGGTATATTCCCCAGACTAGAATAATCCGGTCAAAGTTGGAAATTTTAGATTCCCCACCAATAATAAGTCGTTACTGAAAGCCCCGTTAGTTTTCCTTCTCTGAATTCAGGATCCCGTGTTCCTTCGTTGATGGATAAAAACTAACAATTGTACGATTCTTCGATCAAAACTATGAAAAACTTTTTTGCCGTGGCACTGTTGGGCTAAAATAATTTCTTGATTTCCTTGTCGAGCTAAAAAAAAAAGTCATAATTATTCTTAGAGCAGTTAAATGTTAGAGCAGTTAAAAAAAAATTGCAAAATCGCAAAAATATGCTGGAATACACTTTATGTTTGCTATTTTGTAGTTGTATTAATTTTTTTTTGTAATAATTTGAGATAGTGGAATCCATTGCTTAGTTACTCTTGGTGTCCCTCCACATTACATTAATATCTGCTTCAATCTAGTACAAAGAAAAGCAACGGAAAAGTTAATGGCTGCTTAACATAAAAGCAAAAAACGGATGTTCAGATGAAAACCTGCTGAAAAGAAATGCTATTTAAAAACTAATGTTTATATAAGAAACCAAAACGAGAAGCATGCGGTAAAGGAAACATTCCATTGCCGAATTTTCACTCTTAACAATATTTATTATTGTTTGTATTATTATGTGAGTAAGGTTACTCACAGGGCACTGTATGGTGTATTGCGACAAAAATTTGACAATTAGTCGTATCTTCCTGAAATGCACCTAATTTACGTTACATCTCAATAGCTTAGGATTAAACCCAAATAATTCAAAAACCCCCAAGGACGATGATAAAATAATAAAATTAATATTTAAGTTTTTGAAATCAATAAGGTTACAGTCACAAATATAACATCAAACAGACGAAAAATAAATAAGTACATTTTTGAAAAATTAAATTAAGTTAAAACAAATAAAAGCAAAAATAAATGAGATACTAATGATGTTTATGACCAGTCATGTTTTACGACATTAAACAATAATAATCAAATTAATTTCTTAAATTGATTTCTTACCTCATTATTGTGAGAAAAAAGCTCAATTTTGATTTTTTTCGGATTGCCTAAATTTGCAAATTTTAAATATACATATAAGTTTTGAACATTTAAAGGCTACTGTAATAATAAATGTCGAAAGTAATATAATACCTCATAATAGTTATAATATACTATAATTAATATAGTTTAAGAGTTTTATAATTTGTTTCAAATAAAAACGTTGTGGGGATTTATCAGTAAAATTGTCAAAAATGTTAAAGCACACAGTAAACCTTTCTAAGACTACGATAAATAATCAATAAATAATAAATAATAATAATAATTTACTAAATAATTCAAAACATTATCCAAATTATAGTCTCAAAACTTTTATTGTTTTTACACGTCCAA